>NW_014579337.1:23345-35587 GCF_000485595.1 Priapulus caudatus
CGCAGCAAAATGATGGGAGTCCGCAGTCTGAAGTTCAAAACGTATTTATATTGATTATATATATATGATATATTATACTATATTATACAGCGGGCCCGGACTGGACACCTTGTGGGCCCTCGGGCCAATACCTGTGATTGGCCCCGCTAAATTAAACTTCGCAAACGCCACCGCGCCAGATGGCGCTACGCGGTCTATCGACGTTTCGGGCGTATCAGTGGGAACATCGTCAGCACTCTCGTAGTTCTGTACTAGGGCTAGTGAAGGAGCAGTGTAGGGAGCGGGAGGAGGAAGAGTTTAGCAGGATTACTAGGTAGGTGAAGTAGGAGAAGCTACGTGAAGAATGGGGCAGAAGGACAGAAGGGCGAGGAAGCGGCGTGGAGGAAGGAGGAGGGTGAGAAGCTGGCGGAGAAGGAAAGAAGCGGGAGAGAGGGAGCTTGGTGGAGGAGGAGGGGAAGAAAGAGAGACTGTGGCGAAGGGAGGGAGAGCTGTTGAGAAGGAGGAGGGGAAAACTGTGGAGAAGGAGGAAGGGGGAGGAAGCGGGAGCAAGTGAACTGTGAGAGAAGAGGAGAAGCGGAGAAGCTGCGGGCCGGACTTTGTAAACTACAAAAGAGACCTGCAGAATCAGCAGAATTCTCGGTAAGGAATACCGTGGTTGAAATTTACACCAAAATCACCCATTCAAAAAATAAGATAACAAGGAAATAAAGTACTACATGAACATTTATGCATTATTTTCATCACTCATCAATACCGCCCCGATCATATCATCATCTAATCAATCCATTTATGAATCTACATCTATATCAGTATACTGAATCAGTAAGCACCTTAGTTGTGCTGACAGCGTACGCGAATCTGTCAACAATCTCGTCCTTCTTGTCTCTACAAATTCTGCTAGCCATCTCACGCTCAATAGCTATCATCATTAGACATTCTAAACAAGTTGTTTGACTCCGAGTGATGACCGCCAGACGCCGTCTTTATAAGTTTCAGCCTTAGAGAAAAGCGCCGCTTCACACGTCACCTGAGACACGCTTAACGCTTAAAAGAAATTTGTACACGCATATTTACAAGGTCTCATACGCAGAATTGCAGAAATCGGTAAGATTGTGCAGTAATTTTGAGGCACACACGAAACAACAATTCTTGCAAACACATGGTCTTCGTCTTATTGATAGATATCAGACTCAGTAGTATTCAGCCTTCCCGTATCCGTAGCATCTCCATATGACATGTCAATGTCATCGGTAGACAATTCGCGCATCCCACCGAATCATTGGGTCGACGGTATGCCATTTTTCATACTATTGTAATTGGTGCTAGTGAGACCAACTCAGTTTTCAGGTTGGGCCAGCGTTGGGCCAGCGTGCAGCCGCTGCTTTTGGCGAGGCAGTTTGATGAGATTTCAGTCGCCAGGAGAATGCTTACTCGCCGTCCGGTCGAGTGTTGCGACCGGCTGTGTCAAGCGTGCCACAGTAATAATTTAGAAGATCTCACTCTTTGAATATATAATTTGATTTAAGCAGATTTATTATAAATTAAAATAACCAGCCTTATTATGCTGCAAATAAAAGCTGCAACTTCTACAGGATGTACATCTCATGTATCTTCAGGTGCGTGCCAGATCATTTGGGTAATAGGTGAGAGTGAGAGGCCTGAGCAGTCGGGTTGCGTTTGCAGGAGTTGAACGCCGAGCGTGAGGGGGGTGGGAATCGTGTTTCCCCCCTGTTTCCTCCACTCCCACGGTAGCGACAGCTTTTGCCATATTTATAACTTCAAATTTGTGCAATTGGCCGTTACATTACAAAGTGACTGTTTTAGATATTGTAAGATTTTTTTTGTCTGTGCCGTGAATATTTTGAGCATTTTTTTTCTGGTGCGTGAGATAATTGTAGTTCAGATATTGTCAGCGTGAGAGCGGTGAGTATGTTCGGTCAAAATGCGTGAAGTCTTCGTTTGTTGACTTGTGTCTATTTATGCCTTGTGTGAGAGTTTGGCAGCCCTGAGTACTTGCTTCCCTCGTCCCGACGCAAACTTTGAACTTTTGAAGTGTTCACCGACAGCCGCAGCGTGAATCGATTCCACGCTAATTCTCAAGGGGCTACAGCACTCGCTCCCACCTCTCGGCTTAGCTTAGTCAACTCGATGGGTAATCGGAGGTGGGCGCTAGTCCCAGTCGTATAGTGCCGTTTGTCCTGCGGAGCCATGTGTCCATTTACTGGGGCAATGGTTCACGGAACGCGAGAATTTCGGTTCAGTCTTTCTGTGCGAATTTCGGAGTGACACAGTCGTTTAGCGAACAGAGACGATTGTTGATGATAACGAAGTGAACACTGCCTTCACTATCCCAAAATGTCTGCCCTCTGTGTCCCCGACTAAAATGTTGCGGTACGGTGTTCGGGGCTGCTAGCCTATAGGATCCGTGCGAGACGCTTATGCATTCGGCCGCGACGGATCCATGCTTTCTCAGCGTTGTTGGCACACTGTCGTCGTATTGAGTGTGTGCCTGCTCTGGTGTTTTTTGGTTTGGTTGGTTTTGTTTTTGTTTGTTTTGTTGCCGTTGCTGCTTTTGGGCCGCGAAATCTGCGCGCAAGATCTGCCCGTGCTCCAGCCGCTTCTGATCAACACCTTCTTTCTGCGATACGCCTTCTCTATATCCCGTCTATCCGTTTAGCCCCGCTCTCGTTAGTTTAGCACATATGCGAAACACATTCACGGGTTCCCAAACTATCGTTGATCCCTTCGCTAAACTTAAAGTCCCTCGAGCAATGACCCGTCGTAACTTGCCTATTGAGGTTATGTAGGCCTACCCATCAAGATCAAGATCAAGATGATTATGAGCAATAACTTACTATCGGTTAGCCTGCGCGGAAAACTTGGCTTCCCAACCACTCGGCAAAGGAAGATTCTCCATTCCAGACATCTTGTACTACTACTAGGTAGGTAAAGCCTAAAAATTAACGAACAAAGAAATTCACGATCATATTGATTACAAAAACAACGCTCAGCAAAACAGCTGAGCATGACAACATTGAGTCTTGACATTGGCAACACCAACAATAACAAAAACAACGCCAACGGCAACACTGCCAACAGCAACGAATTATAACAACAATCAAATTCAAATAATAAATTCAAATTCAAATTCAAATAAAGTTTATTGCACAGATAATCGTAGGATCATACAGATAGTTACAGGCCAAATTGGCCTATAACTACGATAAAAACAAATTCTAGGCTATAAAACATCATAATACATGGTTATAATAGCGTTCACCTTTCATGCTGTGTTACGAGAGTTTTGCAAGACACCTGAAGTCTCCTGGAATTACTACTCCGGGTGTTTGTTTTGGGTGGAACGATGTTATTGCACTGCTGAGTATTTATCTAATGTGTTTGTCGGCGTTACGACTATACATACTGGCCTGGAGCGGGAAACGACGTTGTAAAAACAATAAAAAACGTTGGGGTGAGCAGAGAATATAGCGGAGTAAGAAACTCCCAGTGTTCTCACGAAAAGCAAGACAATAGCGCAGTCAATTGTGTTGGGCGAGGTTATGAGTATGTCTCTGATAAACATTTGGTTACTTGTGTGTTGTTTAATTTTTGTGTGAGTGTCGTAGGGGGGTTAAACTAAACAGCGGATTGGTGATATCAACGGTGCAAGTAGGTGTTTTTGTTGTTTGTTATTATGTTTTGTGTTAGATGACGATTTACGTTATTTTTAAACGTGCATATTTTAACGCAATATTCGTTTATATGTTTATGTTGTGGTAATATTCTTGTGCAGTGCAAGATTGATGGTAGTGCTGGTTTGTAGATGTTTCATTGTGAAAGAATTCTGGCGGGGTCTCCGCTCTCGTATATATCTATATCAATCTCTCTCATGATACCTATCCATTCATAAATTCAACAAAATGCTACTCCCTTCGTAAAGGCTACGCATAGAGCTGCAAATTTCAGGACACATACGCTAATATATTTGTTGATTTTTATTTTATAGCCTTGCCTTTTGTATGTGTCAACGGGAAATCTGGGCATCTTCATCCCACATCACATTCACTCACATCAATCACATTTCACAATCACATCACATTCACATCACATCACATCACAGTAGGCCGTCTGCATGCATCATGATTACTCGTCCGGATCACGAAATGTTGCCTCCCTCCCTAAGGATTTAGCTAAAACTACGGCCCTAGATGGATGGATGGATGGATGGATGGTTGGATGGATGGATGGATGGATGAATGGATTGATGAATGGATGGATGGATGGATGGATGGATGGATGGATGATTGATGGATGGATGAATGGATGGATGGGTGGATGGATGGATGGATGGATGGATTGATGAATGGATTGATGGATTGATGGATGGATGGACGGACGGACGGTTGGATGGATGGATGGATGGATGGATGGATGTATGTATGCATTGGTGGATGGATGAATATGAGATAAAGGATACACAGTAACAGATCTAGTATGATTCACGCCGGAAGCGGCAGATGTATAATTGGGTCACATAAAGTCCTAACAACGGACACGTCAGCTAGGCAATGTTCGCGAATCAAAGACTTGTATTGGATTTTGAGATAGTCTAAGTGTCCTCCGCAGAATCCATTTGCGAGAAAACTATCGACCGCTAATAGAGCCATTTATTAACACACGCTTTCATGATCTAAACACGTTCCGATGCGATACGTTTGGAACGTTAGGTATTATAATATGCCGCAATAAAGGCGACGAAAGAGAGAGATCCGCATACGTTCGCCTCGGCGTAACCGGCGGTAGCAAAATCGATAATGCGCATGCGCGGTTTACGGATCTCGCCATTTTCATTTTCGCCTGTTTTGGTGGTGGGTGTACATGTTGTCACTTCCAGCGACATAACCGTGCGGAAAACTCGTCAAAATGACGACGAACGTGGGGATGGAGCAGCTCATCCCCTTGGTGAACAAGCTGCAAGATGCATTCACTCATCTCGGAGTGTCTATGTCGCTGGACCTTCCACAAATCGCCGTGGTCGGTAGTCAGAGTGCTGGCAAAAGCTCCGTGCTTGAGAACTTCGTAGGAAAGTACGTTTCATTCAAATCTCGCTCTCTCTCTCTGCTTTTGCTAATAGGTGCATGTGGTGTCATGTCAACACTTCCACGTAGTACGCCTGCTGTTTTGATAAACCGATTCCTTCCTTTGTTGCCTAAACATGAACCGTGTTCGTTCATTTTGCGTTGTGGTTTATTAATAATAATTTTAATATTAATAATGCCAATATTTCGAATCGGTTTGCACACTGTGTTATGCTGCGTTTACACTTTACACTATCGATTTTTGTCAGCAAATCGTAGCGATTTCAAGTGCATTCCAACTTGCCCCCAACTGAACCAAAGGCAATCCAAAAAAATCCAATGGGGTGGCCAAAAGCCGAAACAAAGCCCCCAAGTGGAAAAAAAAAAACGGCCCCAACCCCAACCCAAAAAAAACCAAATTCACCCCAATTGTGTTGGAATGCACTTGAAATCGGTACGATTTGCTGACAAAAATTGATAGAGTAAACGCAGCATTAGTAATACATCATAGCAATATTACATCGACATCCTTACATATATGTAAGGATGTCGATGTAATATATGTAATTCAGGTTGTGCGTATCACTATCAATCAGATGGCATAGCTCAACAGTCTGCACGAAAAACTTCCACCCTCATTGGCCCAGCGGGCCTGTAGAAACGTATAATTCACTGGCCCACACTAGGTTTTACAGGCCCGAATCAATGATCATCGTATTATGAAAAGAGAAACCGAACCGGACCAGAAACCGGAAGTTGTTGCGACTTCAGCGGCGACAATCACGCATGGTGTTGACTAGTTACTTCCCCTACTTAAGATCGGGAATATGATGCCCTATCGCTAAATATCGGTAAATTTTCATACAAAATATCGGGAATTTCGTTAAATTCTCAGCCTGATCATCACATAAAGAAGCTGAAATATCATTAATATACCATTTACTCCATTTTTTTCTACTGGCCCATCGGGCTTGTTCATTTACCAGTTTCATTGGCCCCACGGAAAATTTACTGGCCTCGTATACCGGGCCAGTGGTTAATTTCGCAGACTGGCTCAATAGTATTTAGTGTAAGTTGTTTGTTCGTCAGGGTATTAGCATGTTAACAGGAACACCAACGCATTTAACCGTATGACTATGTTAGTATAATGTGGAGGTGTGGCAGCATTCGCATGTGTGTCCCTGGTCACTATTCTTACCGATCGTCTTCTGTTTGAGGTTGGTATGGACAGACAGACCTGCACCTCTGCATTGCTAGAGTGCAGAGGGTTTGTGGCTACTTTAAACCCTTGGCTTTTAATACTAGGTACTATCCTACACCCCACTGATACAAATACAAGGACATGACTAGTCAACGTGTTGCCATCCAACAGGATATTGTTTGACAAAAACCACACTAGATGGCAGTGCTACTGTTCACGGTCTTCCTTGCTTTGGCTTACATTCTGCATTTATGTTTTTGCTAATATTATGCTAAATACAAGTTCTTTTTAATCCTCATTAAACGAAGCAATCATCCCTCGGATTATGTCATGTCCCTATGGGTTTTGGCGTAACACAGAGCTTTGCCGTGAGCAATGCTGTCACTGTGCATGGGTGTCGTATATACATGCATTATCACTCAGTGCAAGTAACTATTAGTATTAGTGCATCACGTGATAAATCGTTGAAATTCCATTGGATAACGTCGCAGGTACTATGAAACAATAGTGCCCGCCTGAGTGGGCACTATTGCTTGAGCGACGCATTGTTATTCATGTTATTGCATTTATGCATTGTTATATGCATTGTTCGAATTCAATTTCCCCTACCTGTAGCAGTTTTCCTGAGTCATCGACAGGTGGCGAGACCAGCGTTGTTATCAGTCAGACGACAACAACATGGAGCGCTTCAGATTTTTTTATTCACTTCATATTTGCCGAGTAGATAAGTCATGTGATGCACTAAAAACATTAATGCTTGTTGTTGGGGGCACTATGCTCTCATAGTGGGCTCATAGTGCCCCCAACAACAAGCATTAATGTTTTTAGTGCATCACATGACTTTGCATTTGCAATCTACTTGGCAAATATGAAGTAAATAAGACAAAGTTTCTTAAACGAACAATTTCAATTTGTATTAAACTGTCTACGTCACGAATTTCTAGCACCAGCAAGTAGTATATTTGTGTGTTATTTGTACAAAATAAAATGTATGAAAATACAATTAGTGTTTCTGTTTACTTTTCATGCTTATATACCTTCTTTATACTCCCTAATATATTTATATATAGATTATTAATCTATTATTATTCACTCCTGATTTTATCATGCAGCACAGTAATTATACTGATATTTCCCTGAAGAGTATATATGTGTAAAATACTACACGTTATAATTTATACCTATGACGGACAAACTGTAACGTTACTAACTATGTTTTTGTTGTGTTGTTTAAAAATAAATAGACTACTCATTAAATGTGCTATGCTAAAACACAAGTCAGTAAGCAAGAAATGACAGGAGAAATACTGCTTGATCTAACTTTGCCCTGTTTGAGGAAACTTTTCAATCAAAGATGAGCCCTTTTTTTCCATGTCCATTTTCCGTAACATTACTAACCGGAATTAAAGTTCCCACTACAACTCAAAGGAAAGCCTAAATGTTTTTTATTTCACATACATGTAGAAGGTCTAGACTAAAAGTATTGTTGGTATTATTAATGAGATTGAACACACATACATTTTCATTTTACAGGCCAGAAACATCTATAATATTAATAACCTTTAAAACTTAACGTTACTAACTGTGGAATTGCCTACTAGTTACTAGCACGTTAGAAACTCATACTAGTTTAAAAACCGAACTAGCAGTGCCATCGTAATCAATAAACTTGCATAAAATCATCAACGAAAGGACTAATCGATATGTTTGCATTATATATTAATGTTATGCATTTTCTTTTGCATTCATGCACCGCGCATAGAAATTGTGCGGAACTTGGCTGAGTGTAGACGTGGAGATTGTGTGTTTGGGTTTGGTGGTCCGGGATGGGATCGAACGGTTCGTCAGGCTGGAAGTGACGAATTTAGTTCGCAAATTCATTTCATTCGATTAAAGCTATACGAGCCAGGTTATGTTGCCGGATTTTAACGCGCAAGAAAAATTATAACAAATACACACAAAAAGTGCGCTAACCGAATCTATTTTTATAAGGCATACGAAGCCACTAAATTTACGTAGTTGAATTCCTCGTGTGGCAGATTCCCATAAGGCCAAAACAAAATATAGGTGTGGTTACGGTTTCCCGACTGACCCTAAACATTTTATTGTCAATTTTCTTTAGTCAAAAAAATAAAAATAAAATAAAAAAATGAATTGGACAGTTCCTGCTTCAAACGGCACAACGCACATCCTTCGGACATGGTTCGTAAATAAAATATTTCGAGAAAATAAAATGTTTCCCCTACCTACCTACCCTATTTTTCCCCGGCATGTAACGGTAACCACACATATATTTTGATTTGGCCTAACCGTACTTACTGTTCTTTATGATCTCGCAGCTGAGTGTGACCTTTGCTCTCTCTCTCTCTCTCTCTCTCTCTCTCTCTCTCTCTCTCTCTCTCTCTCCTATTTCTCTCTCTCTCTCTAGTATATTTGTGTGTTATTTGTACAAAATAAAATGTATGAAAATACAATTAGTGTTTCTGTTTACTTTTCATGCTTATATACCTTCTTTATACTCCCTAATTTGCCGGTGCATTCGATGTAACAAAACGCTCGACACAAACACAACAAACCGAAACTCTTGCGTGGCGCCCAGACGCAGGAGATTCGTGACGTGAACACAATGCGTTATAATAACAATACGTCGCGCAAGCAATAGTGTGAGCGGGCACTATTGCTTCATAGTACCTGCGACGTTATCCAATGGAATTTCAACGATTTATCACGTGATGCACTAATATATAAATAGTTGCTTTCCTCAATGTGCAGTGTTATGTCGGTTATGGACATGGTATGGCATCATATTTGGTTTAATATGGGTAGGCTGCGATGTTACATTGTTCACAGACACGTGATATCGCCGTGGTTACAGGCTTAGTGTTATATCACATTGGTTCAGGCAGCGTGTGATATCACATTGTCATTGGTTACAGGCAGCGTATGGTATCACATTGTTTACAGGCAGGTAGTGATATCGCCATGGTTACAGGCATGGTGTTATATCACATTATTTACAGACAGGTTGTGGTATAACCATGGTTCCAGGTTGGTACTAATATCACATTGGTTACTGACAACTTACATGCTGGATGTACATGTATATATATTAGATTGCTGGATTTACAGGAAGTAGCCACAAGTGGTTACAATATCCGTAAACTACCACTAGTGCAAGTGCAAACCAGCCTATTTGGCAAACTAGTGGTTTTTTTGGTACGAGTGCAGCAATCTCCTGTGTCTTACCCCCAAAAAACGTGGTCAGTAGAGGTTCAAGTGCACGGCAAATTTGCTGAAAATTGGCCAAATGATGGCAGCGGTGACTGCTCCCCTCCCCCATCCCCATTCCCACGCTACCTTCTGTCTCTGGGAAACAGATGTTAGCACAGAGAGCAGACGCCATTCACGTTTCAAGGCGATGAGTTTACGACGGCGGCCCGCAGAGCGGTTTTCGACTCCTTGGCATTTCCGCGATTTGTTTTCTCTCTCTCCGCCGATCGCGAGACATTGCTGCGTCATTGTTGCCCCGTCCGCTTCTTAGAACCCGGGTTCGAATCTCTATCGGGCGCATGTTCTATTTCGAATTTGGGAGGTAGTGTTTGTGCTTGCAAACAGGCAGACGGTTTTCCGTGTAGCAACAGTAGTCCGATATCCCCGTAACAAGCTATCTGATTTTCCTTTTTTCGGTGCTTCTGTAACGACTAGGCGACTTTTTTCTTGCTGCAAGAAAAGGTTTAGGAGCGGTTGTTCAAAACGACAGCTGCCTAGGCTGTCGTCGGCAATTAATTTTCCATTCGTTAGTTTTGTTGTCTATCCGCACAACCTAATCAAAGTCACAAATTGATAGTTAGACCAAAACCGGATCATAATCTTGGCTTCAAGTTAGGTAAATGATCCAGAATCAGCTGGCTTTTTATCATTAAGATGTTGTGTCTGAGCCTTCTTAAATGAATGGTCAGTGTCTGTGTGTGGTCCGCAGCCATGGCCTTGGAAGCTAATGCTAGAGAACCAATCGGTATTTACTCGCTGGTAGATTCGATCCCTGACTGATGTGCCATTCACTACCATTATCTAGTATGCTCAGGTTGAACCACGACGTACGTGTGTGTGCTCACATCTCTAGAAGCAATGCGGCAATCAAGGCCCAGTATTACGGACCGGTGTTGACCCGAAACGTAGAAAATGTCGAATTTTATTGTTATTGTAGACTATCTACAGTGTGGTACGGTACGGTATGGTTTGGTTTGGTATGTTTTGTACTTTCTACAGATTTCGTCTCGAGGTTAATTGAAGGAGGTATAGAAATAATTCATATAATCATCGTAGTCTCTGTCTGTAAAACTTAACATTTACAGTCGAGATGTGCGACTTCACGTGTTTGATCCTGTAACAATCATGCATTCAATCCTTTGTTCGTTCGTTCGTTTGTTCGTTCGTTCTCTGATTCTCTCGTTCGTTCGTTCGTTCCCTCGTTTGATCCTCTGTTCGTTCATTCGTTTGTTCGTTCGTTCGTTCCCGCGTTCGATCCTCTGTTCGCTCATTTGTTTGTTCGTTCGTTCGTTTCCTCGTTCGATCCTCTGTTCGTTCATTCGTTCGTTTGTTCTCTCGTACGTTCGACCACGAGCCCTGACATCGATTGCATGCAAATCGCCGCCGTGAATCTTAATTAGTCAGCTTCATTAGTGTGAGAGGGTGGAGGGGAATGGAGAAAGGGGGAGAGGAATGAGGGAGGGGAGGGGGAGGGGGCTGCATACAATGCCGCATACCTTCACTCGCGCGCGCGCACACACCTTTGATCTATGCCCGACCCGCAGCCGCGCATTCGATCGCAGCTCCGCAGTCGATCTCGCCAGCTGTGACCTCCGCAAACTCGCAAGGTCGTCGTCGTGTCGAAGATAACGAGAATAATATATATATATGTCTATAGATATATAGATATGTATATATATTATATGTTTATATGTGTATTATAGCTTGCGAGTTTGTCTGAAACCATTCGGGATTTGCTCGTGGATGGCACTCGCTGGACTTCGCTAATGGCGTGTGTGTGTGTCGTACACAATAAATCGCTTGTTCTCGCTTCTGGATTCGTGCATGGTGACGGGGGTACTCCCTCCCTCCTGCTCTTCCTCCTCCTCCTGCTCCTCTTTGTCATCCTCCTCTTCCTTCTCCTCCTCCTCCTCATCCTCTTCGTCCTGCTCATCCTCCTCATCCTCCTCATCCTCCTCGTCCTCCTCGTCCTGCTCCTCCTCCTTTTTCTCTTCCTCCTCCTCTTGCTCTTCCTCCTATTCGTCATCATCATCCTCCTCCTCCTCTTCCTCCTCATTCTCCACCCACTGCTCCACCTCCTCTTCCTCCTCTTGCCCCTCATGCTCTCCCTCCTGCTCCTGCTCCTGCTCCTCCTCCTCCTCCTCCTCCTCCTCGTCCTCCTCCTCTTCCTCCCTTGCTGCACTCGGTACGGCCTAGAAAAACTGGTTGGGTCCAGCGGCGGGCAGGAGGGGGAGGCCCGCCCACTGTAGCATTCCCAGGGCCGCATGGGGGAGGCCCGCCCACTGTAGCATTGCCAGGGCCGCAGGGGGGAGGCCCGCCCATTGTAGCATTGCCAGGGCCCGTTGGTAGAGCGCTATCTGAAATATTGATTGCCTATATCGAACCGGGAGCCAGCGAGAGCAGATTTTCAACTGATTCTGAGAGAGAGCCGAGCGTGGAATAGCCTAGCTGGCTTGTCGTTGTGTATGGAAGAGAGTGCTCTTCCTTCTATTCCAGGCGGCTGCCACAAGCTCATTTAGATGATACAGTGCCCATGCATTTTGCATCGGCTACACGCGCGCGTGCACCGCATTTATGACTTGCTCTCGGGGGGAATGAATGAGAGTAAGAGGGGAGGGAGAGTGAGAGAGAGAGAAAGAGAGAGAGAGAATGTGAGTGAGAGAGAGAGAAAGAGAGAGAGAGCGAGAGAGAGC
>NW_014579337.1:35766-38431 GCF_000485595.1 Priapulus caudatus
CCCCCCCCCCCCCCCCCCCCCCTCCCAGGCCCCCCTCCTTCCTTCCCCAACAGATACGAATATTTTATTTATAGATGTAAGCGATTATATGATTAGTGTGTCAACGTGTCCTTCCGATATATATGTGGATAACGAATTCAATATTAATTTGATCATATACGATGCAAGTAAGTTGCTTATACAGCAAACATGAAATGTTAAATTATACGAGACAGCCGGCAGCGATAGCGATGACAAGTCAATCGGTGATGCATCCATCGGCTCTCCTGATGTATGATGTATTGACTTATGGCCTTTAAGAGGAGAAATGATAAGAAGAGATAATAAGCATAAGGTACAAGAAGGGCGCAAAGGGTTAGTGGTTTTTTTATGAGGGGTTCAATATGTAGTGATTCTTTCAGTGTAGTCAGGGGTGGGGTGGGGGGGATGGTTGTGTGCGTACACATGTCATGTAACACGGGCACAGTTAAAACGATGGTGGGGGTGGGGGTGGGGTGGGGGGGGATGTTGTGTGCGTACACATGTCATGTAACACGGGCACAGTTAAAACGATTGGGAGAGAAAAAACTCATGTTAATTATTTATTATGTTACATTTTTTGACCGCCGGGCCGGGAATAGATCGTATTCAAGGTCAGAATATGGAGAGAAAAAAATATGTGGGAAAACTCGGCGGAACTGGCTTAGAGGGAAGGCGTGTCGAACAAAGAATTCCTGTGGTGGTGGTCACCGGTTAGCGTTGTTATGGCAACTGCGAGTTCGGAGTTGTTTTCGAGTGTTTTGCAGTGATATGGAAGAAAATTGAAGTAATGGGATTATGTCCCCCCTTACTTTCCAAAATAACGGGCCATATTGAAAATGAATGGGCCATTTTCAAAACACAAAAAGGGCCGTCGGCAATTTTGATTTTGTGGGCATGTCAAACAACAAAGTGAAGCAATTAATTGTGTCATGCTCAAAACATTTGGGTCGAGCTAATTGTGTGTTGTCTCTCTCTCTCTCTCTCGCTTTCGCAGGGATTTCTTACCGAGAGGATCCGGCATCGTGACGAGACGGCCCCTTATACTGCAGCTCATGAACGCTAATGTCGGTGAGTGTGTGCGCGTGTGTGTGCGTGTGTGTGCGTGTGTGTGCGTGCGTGCGTGCGTGCGTGCGCGNGGGATGCTGGGGATGCTGGGGATGAGGGGATGCTGCGGATGAGGGGATGCTGCGGATGAGGGGATGCTGCGGATGAGGGGATGCTGGGGTGGGAGGGATGCTGGGGATGAGGGGATGCTGGGGAGGAGGGGATGCTGGGGAGGAGGGGATGCTGGGGGGGATGCTGGGGTTGCTATTTAAAAAGTATAGTCACATCTAGTTTGATTGCGTCGCGTGATTTCATGTTCCGTGTTTTCGCTCATGCATTTCGTCTTCTTCTTGCCGTGTTTACTCTAATTACTTCGCGCATCCGCGGATATTTGCATGTTTGTTCATTCGTATTGCTGAACACGAGTTGATGCTCGTTAAATCATCTCGGTTGAGTCCATCGTCGTGTTATCATCGAAATTATAATTATAAAATTGATGACATCGGTTTGAGAAATTGATTTTTGAATTATTACCAATAAAGTCTTTATTAACGACGTTCGGCATTGAAGGAACGTTCTGATCGATCAACTCACCGGAATACGTATAACCGTATACGTATATACCTAACCGTAACCCTAGCCCTAATAATATCCCTAACCCTGAGAAAAACCATAACCCCCAACAAAATCCCTAACCCTAACCTTAAGCAATATTACTGTGTAACGTAATATAACATAACATAAAGTATAAAGTACATAATTGTAATGTATCTGACACGACGAATACATAATCATTAAAGTGCCGAAATGTTTTCCACCACGAATTCATGCCACCGTTACCATCATCACTCTCTCTCTCGCTCTCTGTCTCTCTATCTCTCTCTATCGCTCTCTGTCTCTCTATCTCTCTCTCTCGCTCTCTGTCTCTCTCTCTCGCTCTCACGAATTCACCTTGTTGTCATCTCTCTCTCTCTCNGCGTGCGTGCGTGCGTGCGTGCGTGTGTGTGTCGCTGTGAGTGTGTAGTGTGTGTCGCTGTGAGTGTGTAGTGTGTGTGTGTGCGTGTGTGTCTGTGCGTGTGTGCGTGTGCATGCGTGTGTGTGTGCGTGCATGCTTGTGTGTGTGTGTGTGTCAGTGTCTGTGTGTGTGTGTGCGTGCATGCTTGTGTGTGTGTGTGTGTGTGTCAGTGTCTGTGTGTGTGTTTGCATGGTGGGTGTACGTGTGTAGTAGTGTGTGTGCATAGTGGGTGTGTATCTGTGTACATAGTGAGTAACGGATAATACGGCTTGCTAACGATGGTTTTATGATGGCAAACTACTGAAAAAAAATGATAAGGATTGTAATAAACTACTCCGGGGGCAAAACTCTCGACTGAGAACGATTTCATTGTTTAGCCTTAGGAAGCCATATAAATTCTGTTCGAATCCTATCAACCCACCCGTTGGGTTGAGGTATTAATTCTAAAGGAAAGCAGAACATGTAAAATATCGTCAACTACTAGACGCCAATTCCATGATCAAGTGGACATGATCTTAAATTTTAGAATCATGAATTTTCAGTAAATTTTACTTTCATATGATTGTATATAGACAACAGTTTCAG
>NW_014579338.1:0-359 GCF_000485595.1 Priapulus caudatus
AGAGAGAGAGAGAGAGAGAGAGAGAGAGAGAGAGAGAGAGAGAGCGAGAGACAGAGAGAGAGAGCGAGAGAGAGAGCGAGAGCGAGACAGACGTCTCCTTTCTATCGCATCCTCTTCTCCTCTATCCTTTCCCATCCTCGCATCCTTCTCCATCACAGTCAGCATGCTAACCCGTGCTGTCCCCTGTGTCACGTGTGGCCTGCCGCAGCACGCGGAGGCTGCGGCACACTGACCTTGAACTGTCTGTGTAGCCCGACGATGCGACAGGCAGATGGCCAAGTCTCCCTCTCTCTCTCTCTGTCTGTCACTGTCTCTCGCTGTCTCTCTCTCTCTCTCTCTCTCTCTCTCTCTCTCTCTCT
>NW_014579338.1:833-2338 GCF_000485595.1 Priapulus caudatus
CTCTCTCTCTCTCTCTCTCTCTCTCTCTCTCTCTCTCTGTCTCCCTGTCTCTCTGTCTCTCGTACACACGCTGTCTCGCTCGCGCTCTCTCTCCTTCTCCTGCTGCGTACACGGGTCAATGGAGAGAATTCTACTACCTGTAATCAACGCGTCCTCACCTGTACCTCCCCCTCCCCCTCCCCCTCCTCCGTCTGCCACCTCGCGTGCACAGGTGTGCGCGGCCACGGATGCTCGCTCACGGCTGCTCGTTCATACCGACAGGTGAGAAAGGTGGAGGCGCGAGAGAGGGGAAGGGGGAGGGGCGAGAGAGAGGACGAGGGAGGGGAGGGAACGAGGGAGGGGACGAGGGAGGGGAAGGGGACGAGGGAGGGGACGGTTGTAGAGGGAGAAACAGCGGGCAAGAGTGAGAGGATGAGGAGGGGCGAGAGAGGCGACGACGGAGGAGGACGGTTGTAAAGGGAGAAACAGCGGGCAAGAGTGAGAGAGGGGGAGGGGCGAGAGAGGGGACGAGGGAAGGGGAAGGGCGAGAGAGGGGACGAGGGAGGGGACGACGGAGGAGGACGGTTGTAAAGGGAGAAACAGCGGGCAAGAGTGAGAGAGGGGAGGGGCGAGAGAGGGGACGAGGGAAGGGGAGGGGCGAGAGAGGGGACGAGGGAGGGGGACGGTTGTAGGGAGAGCGCGCGCACGAGAGAGAGAGAGAGAGAGATAGAGAGAGAGGGAGAGTCAGAGAGAGAGAGAGAGAGAGAGAGAGAGAGAGAGATAGAGGGGAGAGAGATAGAGCAAGAAAGAGAGCGCGCGCGAGAGAGATAGAGAGAGAAAGCGCGTGAGAGAGAGAGAGAGAGAGAGAGGAGGTGCAGAGATATATAGAGAGAAGGTGCATGGCAGCTGATGAGACTAGGACCGTGAGTGGGGGGAGTGGGGTTATAGTGTAACCGTAGGATGACACTTGCTGGTGGTGCCTGACTGAGCATCCCTCCTTCCCTCCACTGAACTGATATGTGCACACTGCATGGCCTAATTGCCGAATTGTCTAATTGCCTGTGTTTGACTACAGCGACCGTTTGCCCAGCTGTCCGATTGTCCGGCCCAGCTGCCGGACTGTCCGGCTGTACAGATCGGATTAAGATTAAGATTAAGATTAAGATTATTCGGATTTGGATTCAGATGCCGCGCACCTAGAGATGGCGGGCTAGGATAAGGAGGATGGATAGATTTGTAAAGAGCGGGGGGAGGGGGAGGGAGATTGAGAAAGAAAGAGGGGCGGATGGGTCGAGAAAGACAGAAGGACAAAGAGAAAGACAGAATCTCTCTCGTGCGCTTTTCTCTCTCTCTCTCTCTCTCTTTCTCTCTCTCTCTCTCTCTCTTTCTCTCTCTCTCTCTCTCTCTCTCTCTCTCTCTCTCTCTCTCTCTCTCTCTCTCTCGCTCTCACTCTCTCTCTCTCTCTCTTTCTCTCTCTCTCTCTCTCTCTCTCTCTCTCTCTCTCTCTCTCTCTCTCTCTCTCTCTC
>NW_014579338.1:5698-7710 GCF_000485595.1 Priapulus caudatus
GCACACACACACTCCGCACGTACGAACACGCGCACACACGCACGCACGCACGTACACACGCACACACACACTCCGCACGTACGAACACGCGCACACACGCACGCACGCACTACACACGCACACACACACGCACGTACGAACACGCGCACGCACGCATTACACACGCACGCACGCACACGCGCACGCACGCACGCACACGCGCACACGCGCACGCACGCACGCACGCACGCACGCACGCACACCTGATGCACACGCAGGGGTGGTGAGGTGGAGGAGGTAACGGTGCAAGGAATGAAGGAGTATGAAGGGTAGGGATGCGGTGGAGGAGGTAGCTAGCGAGGATTGAAAGAGAAAGAGGAAGAAGAGGGAGAGATGAGGTGCGGGAGTGTGGAAGGGAGCGGGGGAGGGACTGGTGTTAGAGAGGAAGCGGGAGAAGGGCGGGAGATGGAGCGGGAGAGGGGAGGGGACGGGTGGCGCCACCCAGCCGACTCCCGTCGGTGGCGCACTCTGGTGGAGAGACAGTCAGACAGTCACCGTGGTGGCTGCCTCATCTTTAAATCTCACATGTTACTCATTATACCACACACTCCAATTACCAGCTTGTTTGCATAATTATATAATTAAATCCTAACGAATAAAACATCCTCAATTAGCGCTCAGCTTCCTGCGCGCTGCCGCGGGAGTAATTAAACCGGTAATGGGATTGGTGATGCAACTCGTGACATCACCGCGCGCCAGCCAATCAGCGGCCGCGGTTCCTCCGCCCGCTTTTTTCGCCGCGCCCGCGGGAGGAAAACAAGTGAACTGCGTTTCATTCTCCATCGCTCGCTAATAGCAATTGACAGGCGTTGGAGAAGCCCCCGTGGAAGCTGCGGTGATGAGCAGGAAGGAGACTGATCGCGGTGGGCGCATTAGAAGCTGCCATTGCCATGATTATTGGTGTTTCTTGGCAACGGGATGATGGGAGTAATTAACAGTAAAAACGGCCGCCGCCGCCTTCCACCCTGCCGCTCATCGGGGGGAGGCTGGCGGGCTGCTGCTGCTGCTGCTGGTGCTGCTGGTGCTGCTGCTGGTGCTGCTGGTGCTGCTGCTGCTGCTACTGCTGCTGCTGCTGCTGGTGCTGCTGGTGCTGCTGCTGCTGCTACTGCTGCTGCTGCTGCTGCTACTACTACTGCTGCTGGTGGTGGTGGTCTTGCTGATAATGCTGATGCTATTGCGGCTGCTACTGCTGCTGCTGCTGCTGGTAGGGGTGGTACTGCTGCTGCTGGTGGTGGTGGTGGTGGTGCTGTTGCTGATAATGCTGATGCTATTGCTGCTGCTACTGCTGCTGTTGTTAGTGTTGTGATTATTGATGATGATTATACTGCTACTGCTACTGTTGTTTGTTGCTGCTGCTGTTGCTGCTGTTACTGCTGCTACCGCTTTTGCTGTTGCTGTTGCTGCTGCTGCTGCTGCTGCTAAAGGTGGTGGTACTGCTGCTGCTGCTGCTCCCGTCGCTGCTGTTGCTACTGCTGTTGCTACTGCTGTTGCTACTGCTGTTGCTACTGCTGTTGCTGTTACTGCTGCTGCTGGTGCTGGTGCTGCTGCTGCTGCTGGTGTGACTCGGAGCGCGAATCGTTCCCCCGAAAGCAAGTTTTAATTGAAGCGCGCAAGTTTTTTTCTGTCGCCCGCGTCGACATGAACGCGGCCGCCGGTTCGGCTGCTCATTACTTACAGGTTCGCCGACAAGGCTGCCGATCAGCGCGCAATTACGGGCCCGCCGTTCGCCTGCGCGTGCGGTCCCGCTACCGGGCGACACAGCCGCTCGCGCGCGCACCGCTAGCTAACATACGGTGGGTGGGGATGCTAGTGGTGTGGTGTGTGGGGATGCGGGCGGGGATGAGGGGGTTGAGCGAGTGGTGGGATGTGTGTGTGTGGGGAGCGAGTGGTGTGGTGTGTGGGGATGCTAGTGGTGCGGTGTGTGGGGATGCTAGTGGTGCGGTGTGTGGGGATGCTAGTGGTGCGGTGTGTGG
>NW_014579338.1:8640-9972 GCF_000485595.1 Priapulus caudatus
TCTTTCTCTCCCTCCCTCTCTCTCTCTCTCTCTCTCTCTCTCTCTCTCTCTCTCTCTCTTTCTCTCTCTCCCTCTCTCTCTCTCTCTCTCTCTCTCTCTCTCTCTCTCTCTCTCTTTCTTTCTCTCTCTCTCTCTCTCTCTCTCTCTCTCTCTCTCTCTATCTCTCTCGCGTTCTCTCTCTTTCTCCCCCTCCCCCTGCCTCTCTGCCTCTCTGCCAGCTGGTGATGCGGGTTTTCGACGCAGCAGCAGCAGCAGCAGCGAGGCACCGTCCTGCATGAGCGACAGCGACAACTACAGCGTAGCTGCATCCAGGCGCACTGATGCCAGCATTGCCCCCGTAGACCCGTAGATGGAGAATGCGCGGCCCTGCGCCATGCACGGTGTTCGCTTACAGACGCGAGGGAGAAGGACGGATGACCTGACTGCGGATGCTGCTCTCCTTCTATCCCTCGCCGCCGCACAGAGAAAGCGTTTTTCAGTGGGAGCCGGTGCGAGAGAGAGAGAGAGAGAGAGAGAGAGAGAGAGAGAGAGAGAGAAAGAGAGAGAGAGAGAGAGAGAGAGAGAGAGAGAGAGAGAGAGAGGGAGAGAAAGAAAGAGAGAGAGCGAAAGAGAAAGATAGAGCGAGAGAAAGAAAGAGAGAGAGAGAGAGCGCGAGCGAGAGAAAGAGAGAGAGAGAGAGCGCGAGAGAGAGTAGAGAGGAGGGGGGGGGGATGCGTCAATGTCGCTGTCAAGCGGCCTTTATCTTACACGATCAGTTGATGATTTATTGAGAGGAATGGATTTATTACTGGCTGCTAAACAGCTATTGGTCTCTATGTGTCCTCATATATCAACACCATCACAACTACTAACATTACGTCATCGTCAGCCAATCAGCGACCGTTAGATGGGGTTAGCGTCGCGCATGCGCCGTACCGCTCAGGTAGTCAGTCACCTGATCTGAATTCTATGTCAGGTGAGTTTTGGATTCATTATTTGGCTGTTATCAAACATTTTATCTCGTGTGTCAATGTGACTATATAATATCAGGAGTGAATCATAGAGATCTCTCTATTATTCACTCCGGATAACATCAAAGCCGATTGGATCATAATCCGATATACGAGGTCCAGATAAAGAATGCACGATATACGAAGAACTGTACTTAGTGAATGGATTGCATCATTATGTGCGATACAAGCAAGGGCCAATGTACGAGGATATACGAAATACCACGAACTGAAGATAGGACCTGGCTTTAATGATAACTTAGAAAACTTATGATAGCGGGGAATGTTGCAAGATCGACATCCCTAGTATACTACCTAGCCCTTCTCTTTCCTTCTTTTCCTT
>NW_014579338.1:9990-16914 GCF_000485595.1 Priapulus caudatus
CGAGAGCACGCAGCATCCCCGCTAGTCAGCATCCCCGCATCCCCCGAGAGCACGCAGCATCCCCGCTAGTCAGCATCCCCGCATCCCCCGAGAGCACGCAGCATCCCCGCTGGTCAGCATCCCCGCTAGAACGCCGCATCCCCCGAAAGCACGCAGCATCCCCGCTAGTCAGCGGCGTCGCTGACACGGGTACGGGTATCGAACACCCGCACGGCGACGGGTACTGCAGAGTCCGGGTTCAAGTCTCGAACACCACCGCGACTACTAACAACAACAACTCGTACTGCTAAACAACCTGGCTTCGGCCGTAGATAAATGCGATAGATGCTTTAGTGAGATGATTCGATAGATGCGACCAACAGCATCTTCCGTTGCTATGCTTAATGCTAATTGATTGATACTCCTGTCGCTTTAGTTCACACGGGAACACGCGGATAAAGCACGGCCGTAGAAGGCAGGCGCCTCCCGGATTGGCAGAAGCGCGTGTAAGAAACTAGGTAACTGGATTTAACCCGAGCACCGCCTTCACGTAAGCTCCAATCCTCAAAGCGGTGCTTGATTGTCGAAAGCAAGTCTAGATAAAACTCTATAAGGCGCTCTGACGCTATCTGACCTCTCTCGCTATCCGACCAGTCGACTCAGTACTATATCTTTATGCGAATTCAGCGTGGTAGGCGGAACCCGCTTACATCGACTGGTGATACATGGTGTGCGGACATTTCAAACGTTATGCGTAATAAATACAGTGTATGTATGTGAGCAATACACAACACGAAGTGTTCCGTGAAATTTCATGTGGGGTTAGCTGCGCGCTCACGGTGAAAATGCCGGACGCTATGTACGTATCATCGTGTCTATATATGAATAGAGAGGCTACGTGAATATCACCGCAACGTCCTCGCTATCCGAAGAAAAGAAATACAACTCATACACGACGCGAGCGAGAAAGGGGAGGGAGCAAAAGGGGTTTAAAATCCTACTCTTTGATTTTAAATCCGTTTAATTGAAAGCACAGGGGAAAAAGAAAAATCAGAAAATTGAACGTCACTCGACACGACCATTAGAAACCGACCATGGTTTTAGCGACCTCTGGAACAGACGCATTCTAATTCTCCACACGCACGCACACACATACGCACTCTCTCTCTCTCTCTCTCTCTCTCTCTCTCTCTCTCCCTCTTTATATAGGTATATATATATATATCGCTCTCGCTCCCTTCCTCCCCCTCTCCGTGGTATATAATATACGTACTGTGTGAATGTGATTGGTGGGCGCTCGTGCTGGTTGTCGGACAGTGGCTCATCACCCACGAGTCTGTCGTGCTGTACGCTGCGTCACTAGATGTGCAGGCCATAGAAGCCAGACTACCTGAAATGTCACGGAGAACGAACACATGAGAACCACGTGCGGCGAACGTACATAGGTACGCGCACGCACACGCACGCACGCACGCACGCACACACGGTATTCATAATTGTCAATAAAAAAGCAGAGGACTATATATATACATATATAAACGTGCATGTATATATGCGTGTGTGTGCCTGCACGCATGCGTGCGTGGTGCGTGCGTGCACGCGCGTATTTATGTAAATAAATTTAATATATATGTGTATATATATATATCAGTTAGATTGGCTAGCATATTGGCGTGATGGAGGTGGAGGTGGAGTTACCCCGATGGTTAGATTCAATCTCGGCTCGCTCGTGCTCACGCAGGGGAGGGGAAGGGTGTGATGTGTGAGAGAGAGAGAGAGAGGAGGGGTAACGGCCTTCCAGCCAGCATGCCACGGTGCGCGGAGGAGGAGGTCGGGGACGTAACACAACCCCGCTCGCCAAAATGGACTCTCGAGGGTCTCCGGGTCTCGGGAGTGCGCGCGGGAGCATTAAGACACTTGTCGGTCGGACGCGTTATGCAGAAAGATCAACAGCCAGTCATTAGTGGCTTCGGGGCTAATTGATGCCGGGAGGCTGGCGAGGCGGTGCGCATGCGCAACAGTACCCCTTCTCCTGCTCCTCTGCTTGCATCCTCCTCCTCTTCCTTCTCATCCTCCTCATCATCAACATCATCATCATCATCATCAACATCATCCTCCTCCTCCCCTTTCTCCACCTCCTCCACCTCTTCCTCCTGCTTCTTTTCATATTCCATCATATTCGTAGCCAAACAACTTTATAGGGAACCCAACGTGACATCGGCACAAACAACTATCGCCACAAACACTATATATACGTATATTATATATATATATATAGTATATATACTATATATATATATATATCTGTGGTGTAGGTCGGGGGGGAAAGCTGGCTGGCTGAAGCGACAATAACAGTTTTGCGCGTGCGCTAAAATTCCAGGAGCAATCCGGGGTTGGGGCGAACGACGCATGAAGAAGAGGAGGGGGGAGAAGTGGGCAAGAGAACAAATGCCAGAAAAGATTCAAAAAATATTTTTTCTCGGACCGCTTTCGGCTTCCCCCCCCCACCCCCGTCGACCCGGCGAATGTCGCATCTCAGAGCTCAGAGCGGCAACAGTAGACATTGACACACATCGCGATCTCGCATAGTGCGCAAATAGCAATTCAAAGATATTCGCATCGTCTCGTTTCCCCCCTATAACTGGGCATTAGCGGGTCGCTGTTTGTTTGGGGAAGCTGTCAAGGTAAACAGCACATCGGCGCAAAGAAAACAGGCAGGGTAGAATGCCGCAACATGTATAACCTTCGGGAGCATTGGCTGGGATGGTTCGGGGCGGGGGGGCGTCCGCGTGAGAGCTTGGGCGGTCAAGGGGTCTTAGCAACCGCGGGCTTCGGAATAAATGCCAGTGTCGGGCGTCAGCATCTCCCCGGCGGTGAACGCCGCATCCCGAGACACCAGGTCATCCCGCTAGTCATGCATCCCCGGCATCCCCTGAGAGACACGCAGAATCCCCGCTAGTCAGCATCCCGAATCCCCCGAGAGCACTGCAGCATCCCCCCGCTGCGTTCAGCATGCCCCGTAGAACGCCGCATCCCCCGAATGCCTAACGCAGCAGCCCGCTAGTCAAGCGCGCGTCGCTGACACGGGTACGGGTATCGAACACCGCACGGACGACGGTACTGCAGATCGGTTCATAGTCTCGAACACCACCGACGAACCTACTAACACAACAACTCGGCTGCTAAACAACCTGGCCTTCGCCGTAGAATAAATGCGATAGAGGCTTAGTGAGATGCATTCGATAAGATGCGACAAACAGATCTTCCGTGCTATGCTTTAATGCTTAATGATTGATACTCCTGTCGCTTTAGTTTCACACGGAACACGCGGTTAAAGCCACGCCGTAGAAGCGGGCAGGCGCTCCCGGATTGGCAGAGTAGCGCGGTGTAGAGAATACATGGTAAGTGCGATTTAGACCCCAAGCACCGCCTTCAGTAAGCTCCAATCCTCAAAGCTGGTGGCTTATTGTCGAAAGGCAAGTTCTAAGATAAACTCATAAGGCCGCTCTGAGCGCTATCTACCTCTCTCGCTATTGACCAGTCGACTCCAGTACTATACTTTGATGCGAATTCAGCGTGGTCAGGAGGAACCGCTTACATCGACTGCGTGATACATGGTGGTGCGCGAGCATTTCAAACGTTATGCCTTAGAATTAAATCACAGTGTATGTAATGTGAGCAATACAAACAACGAAGTTGAGTCCGTGAAATTTCAGGTCGGGTGAGCTGCGCGCGCACGGTGAAAAATGTACCGGACGCTACGTACGTATCATCGTGTCTATATGCAATAAGAGAGCTACATGATATTGATCAGCGCAATCGTCTCGCTCTCAGAAGAAAAGACAATACAACTCATACATCGACGCGAGCCGAGGGAGGGGAGGATGTTTAAGGATCCTACTCTTGATTTCAAATCCGTTTAATTGAAAGCACAGGGGAAAGGAAGAATAAATGGCGGAGAAAATTTGAACGTCACTCGACAACGCCATTAGCACGACCATGGTTTTTAGCGACCTCTGGAAACAGACGCAGTTCTAATTCTCACACGCACGCACGCCGCACAGCACAACACAGATCACGCACGCACGGCATGCACACACACGACATACACAATACCTGGACGCAAGCCGCACGCAGGCACGCACACACACATACGAGCACGCCACGCACACGACGCACGCACGCACACACGCACACACAAAAACACGCACGCACGCACGCAGGCACTGCATCACACAAAACGCACTGCACGCATGGCGGCAGACCAAGGAACTGCACGCACGCGCACGGCACGCACGCACGCATCCCACAGCACCATACTTCTCTTCTCTCTCCTCTCTCTCTTCTCTCTCTCATCTCTCTCTCTCTCGTTTTCTCTATCTCTCTCTCTCTCTCTCTAAATATATATATAATATATATATATAGATATACTATATATATATATATCGTGTGCACGGAGGGGACACCCCACCTTTGCTCGCTGAACGTGCGTGTCAGGGTCCGTGTGTTTACGCGACAGTTCGCCGTACTGTTGCTGCTAGCTGCGGGGAAGCCTGCTCCCGGGAGCTCCTGCCAATAATTACAGCACACGAGCGATCCTCCGTTCGCTTCTTGCCTCAAAAGGAATTTCCCCGGGAGGATCGGCTGCAATTATGATAGAGAGAGAGAAGGCGGGAGAGGCAGGGAGAGAGAGAAGAGAGCGGAGGGAGCAGAATGGGAGGAGAGAGAGAGAGAGCAGAGCGAGAGAGAAGAGAGAGAGGATGACGATGGAGAGAGAGAGCAGAGAGAGAGAGACGAGAGAGAAGAGAGACGAGAGAGAAGAAGAGAGAGGAAGAGAGATATAGGCAGGAGACGAGAGAGAGATCGGAGAGAGATAGATAGAGCGAATAGCTGAGAGAGCGAGTAGAGAGAGAGAGTAAAGAGAGAGGAGAGAGAGGAGAGAAGAGAGAGAGATGAGAGGGACTTGAGAGAGAGAGAGAGAGTCACGCGGGGAGGGCGGCCACGGCGGCGAAGGGAGAACGGAGAGGGGGCAACGCGGCGGAGGAGTGACGGGGGAGGGCGAATCCGGCGGATTATAAACACATCTACAGCCGAGTCGGTGTGTATTCAGCAAGCTCACTCGCTCACGACGCCCGGGATCCGCATCTTCTGTAGTCAGACCACCATCTGTCATGCCATTCTAACCCACAACCACACCACACGCGATACGTGCAGTAGAGGAGACGCAGCCGACAGGTATACCGAACTCACCTAACTATCACGCGGGGAAACACTATACACATATATATATATATATATATATATATATTTATGTGTGGTTGTGCTGTGTGTGTGTTGTTTGTGTTGTGGTGATGGTGTTGTGTGTGTGTGATGGGGCGGGCGGGGAGTGTGGTCAGGGGACGGTGGGGGGGGGGGGGAGGAGGAATGGAGGGGTTGGGGGACGCGTTTTTTTTTTTTTTTTTTTTTTTTTTCTGGTGTGTCGTGTGTGCGTTGGTGTGGTGTGCAGGTGTGCGTGTGCGGTGCTGCGTGGATGTGCGTGTGGCTGTGTGTGCATGTGAGGCATGCGTGCGTGTCGGTACGTGCGTGCGTGTAGTGTGCGGCATGTTGCTCGGTACGTGTGTGCGGGCGTGTCGCGTGCTATGCGTGCGTGGTGTGTACGTAGCGGTGACGGTGTCGAATGCGCACCCTGTGTGCGCGTGTTGCGTGTGTGCGTGAGCACGCCGTGCGCTACGTGCGTCCCAAGTGTATAATTAGTTAATGCAAACACTACCGCTACTCACGGGGGAAATGCCCAGCGACAAAATTCGAAGTTATCAACAGATTAGATGTAATGAAAATGACAACGACGCTTATGAGTATTTAGGAATTGATTTATCAGATTACGTAATCGTGAGATAGACTCAGAAGAGTGAAGGAAAAGTGCGCACGAAGAAAAATAGAATACATAACCAAGATAATATCTTATATTCTATATCTTATTTTCTATTATCTAATATCGTAAGGTTATAATATTATATAACGAGTGAAAAACGAATCGGAAGGAAGGAAAAAGTGCGCCGCACACATAAATGGATTACAATCGGTCAGCGTGTGTTAATGCTTAATTAACAAATAGATAATTTACAAAGCTAACAACTGAAAGAATGAATATCAGTGCTTGGCCGGTCAAAGTGCAAAGTTGTACTGTCTTCGTTCGCCGTGGTTACGAGGTGAAACTATGGACTGCTGCCTGCCCTGTCATGGTCGGGGCTGAGCTCGAGGGACTACCGACTGCATAACGATGGGTGCAGACCCGTCAAATTCTGCCAGACAAAACAGACACGCGACTTATAATAGAATCTAGCACAAAATTACAAACGTAAAAAATAGTACAACGTTGCCGCGGCATTCACTGCGAGTCGTACGCGGCTACAAAATAATAAATTAACATTTTTTCCGCTCCTCCTGAAAATAGGTTTGTCTGTTTACTTAATTAAAGACCGGTTGCAAAATGATTTTAAACGGGTTTTTCAAGTGCTTTATAGATCGGCGGGAAACAACAACGCGTGAATACCTTTAAGAAACCCCAGTTAGCTTTCTTTCTCAAACTAGCTGCAATTGTCGGTTTTCATCCGCCATTATCTTAGCGAGAACCACTGGTCACCGGCCATAAGCACGGACATAGGCGAGACTGCGGCGAGTTATAATTAATGAACCACAGCGTACGCAGCCCGGCCGACGTCACAAACGCCGGGAAAAGGCGCGCGGAATGCCGTGACGTCCACGCGCGAAACGTCACCGCACTTTCGAACGTGCGTAAACTAACAAAAACGCGGGAAAACAACAATCAACGTATCGTTGTCTGTCGCGAACAAACGGCCGCACCCGCCTTCACGCATCAGTAGCAAGCAGCTAGGTACCTGGTGGCTGGATGCAATCCAGCCTATGCGCCACAGCTAGTATTTG
>NW_014579338.1:16939-25841 GCF_000485595.1 Priapulus caudatus
ATGTATATGTATATTTATATGTATATGTATATTTATATGTACATGTACATGTACATGTATATGTATATGTATATGTATATGTATATGTATATGTATATGTATATGTATATGTACATGTATATGTATATCTATAGGTGAGAGAGGCAAGAGGGAGGTGAATATGAGGATGGAGATGAGAGAGGAGATAAAGAGGGAGGCGAGGGGGAGGCGAGGGGGTAAGAGGGAGGTGAGAGACAGATAATTAGTAGGGAGTGGGTAATAAGGAGCAATTAAATACGGAATAAGCGTCGCTCAGCTAATTAATGCTGTGGCGGTAAGTGTTAGCCTCAAGGTTATCTGAAGGGCGTCATACGCGCTCTCGGATTAATTCACTATGTATGTAATAGCAGTGGAACAGGAGAGGATAGGGGCGTAGTCAGTAGCTTGTACAGCACTGAGATACGAACAGATGCATGGTGAGAGAGTTAGTGTGGGGCGATAAACATATGAACGAGAAGATAGCAAGGTATAGTATTATAGGTTAGAAATATTAGGTGATCCAATCATGAACGCTCTGTCCGAAAATCTCATCCACATATAATATACAAATCCTTCCGTATTTTCAGTATTTACAGTAGCTATCGGCCTCTCCCACACACCTTCCCCTCCTTCCTTTGCCACATACCTTCCCCTCTCACCGCACCCACCTTCTTCCTTTCTTTTCCCCTCCATTAACAACAAGGTGCGATCCCTCAGCCCTCTCCCACGGCGTAGGTGCGCTTCTCACGTTTGCGTTCGCACAAGTCCCGCCGGAGGAGCGGAGGAGAATGACAACGACGCTTATTAATTTAGGAAATTTATTTATCCAGAGTTAACGTAATCGGTGAGTATAGGACTCGGAAGAGTGGAAGGAAAAGTGCGACCGAAAGAAAAATAAATAACATAACCAAGATAATATCTTATATTCTATATCTTATTTTCTATTATCTAATATCTTAAGGTTATAATATTATATAACGAAGTGAAAACGAATCGAAGGAAGGAAAAGTGCGCCGCACACATAATGGATTACAATCGGTCAGCGTGTAGTTAATTGCTAATTAACTAATAGATAATTACACAGCTATGACTAATGACTTACTATCAGTGCCATTGGCGGTCAAGTTGCAAAGTTGTACTGTCGTCGTGTCGCCGTGGTTACGAGGTGAACTATGACTGCTGCTGCCCCCTGTATGGTCGGGCTGACTCGAGGGACTACCCGACTGCAACGATGCGTGCAGCCCGTCCAAACTTCTGCAAGAAAAACAGACACGACTATACTAGACATATAGCACAAAATATACAAACGTAAAAAATAGTACAAACGTTGCCGCGGCATTCACTGACGGTCGTACGCGGCTACAAAATAATAAATTAACATTTTTTTCCGTGCTCTAAAAACAGTTTTTCTTTCTTACTTTAATAAAGACACGGTTGCAAAATGATTTTAAACGGTTTTTTCAAGTGTTTATAGATCGGCGGGAAACAAACAAACGCGTGAATACCTCAAAACCCCAGTTAGCTTTCTTTCTCAAACTAGCTGCAATTGTCGGTTTTCATCCGCATTTATCCTAGGAGAACCACTGCGTACGGCCTATAAGCACGGACAAGGCGAGCGTGGGAGAGTATAATTATGGACCACCAGCGTACGCAAGCCCGGCCGACGTCACAAACGCCGGGAAAATGGCGTCGCGAATGCCGTGACGTCACGCGCGAAACGTCACCGCACTTTCGAACGTCGTAAACTAAACAAAACGCGGGAAAACAACAATCAACGTACGTTGTTGTCGGAACAACGGCCGCACCTTCGCTTCACGCTCAGTAGCAAGCAGCTAGGTACCTGGTGGCTGGTGCAATCCAGCCAGGCCGCCACAGCTAGTATTTGCGTAAGCCTACGTACCGCATACAACGTGCTGACGATTCGGTGTGAACGAGTGGTCACACACTAGCTCTCTCACACACTCTCTTGTTTTTATTAGTCTAGGAACTTTTTATTGTAGTTTGTATTTGCCTGTATGATCAGCGATTATCCGTGCAATAAACTTTATTTGAACTTTGAATTTGAATTTGAATTTGAGCTAGCACGCTCAAACCTCTGGGAAAGGTCACGCGGGGAAGTAAGGGGCGGTAAGGGGAGGTAAGGAGAAAGGTAAAGAGAAGGGTGAGGGAGGAGGCAAGAGACAGGTAAAGGGGGAGAGGGAGGAGGTGAGGGAGAGCTGTGGGCGGATAAGGAACTGATTGGGTGGGAGGTAATGTACATGTATATGTATATGTATATGTATATGTATATGTATATGTATATGTATATGTATATGTATATGTATATGTATATGTATATGTATATGTATATGTATATGACTGTATAGTGATATGTATTAATGTATATGTATATGTATACTGTATATGTTATATGTATATGTTATTATGGTTAATGTATATTGTATATTCGTATAGTGAGAGAAGGCCAAGAGGAGGTGAAAAGAATATAGGAGGAAGGTGAATGGGAGAGGTAAGAGGGAGGCGAGGGAAGGCGAGGAGGCGTAGGGGAGGTCGAGGGGTAAGAGGGAGTGAGAAGAGCAGATTAATTAGTCGGGACAGTGGGTAATGAAGGAGGCAATTAAATACGGAATAAGCGTCGCTCAGGCTAAATTAATGGCTGTGGCGTAAGTGTTAGCCTCAAGTTATCTGAAGGGCGTTCATACGTCGCTCTCGATTAATTCACTATGTTGTAGATAGCAGTTGGAACAGGAGAGGATAGGGCTAGTCAGTAGCTGGTACAGCACTGAGATACGAACAGATGCATGGTGAGAGAGTTAGTGTGGGCGATAAACATATGAACGAGAAGAGTAGCAAGGTATAAGGTTATTATAAGGTTAGAAATATTAGGTTGATCCAATCATGGAACGTCTCGACTGTCCGAAAATCTCTCCACATGATAATATATCAAATCTTTCCGTATTTTCATGTAACTACAGATAGCTATCGCCTGCTCCACACATCTTCCCTCACTTCCTTTGCCACATACCTTCCCCTCTCACCGCACCCACCTCCTTCCTTCTTTCCCCTCCATTAACTAACAAAGTGGCGATCCTCAGCCTCACCCACGGCGTAGGTGGCGCTTTCTCACGTTTGCGTTCGCAGCAAGTCCGCCGGAGGAGCTGAGAGCGGAGAGGCGGGGGGAGCGGGGAAGGGAGAGGGGGAGAGGGAGGAGAGCAGGAGGACGGATGTAGAGGGTGAAAGGGGGAGGGAAACGGAGGACGGTAGTAGAGGGGGAGAGGGAGAAGGGGAGACGAAGGAGGCGGAAGTTAGAAGGGAAAAGGGGGAGGGAAAGCGAAGGTAGCGAGTAAGAGGGGGAGAGGGAGAAGGGAAAGCGAAGGAGCGGAGTAGAAGGAGGGAGAGGGAGAGGGAAAGCGAAGGACGGAGTAGAAAGGGGAAGGGAAGGGAAAGCGAAGGGCGATGTAGCGGGGGGGAGTAAGAGGGAGGGAGGACTGAAGAGCGAAAGAGGCGAGGAGGGGGAAGCGAGAGGAAGGGAGAGGGTAAGAGAGGATACGAGATAAACTTAGCACTGCGCGCTGAAATACATCAGCTTTTCCATGTTATAAGTTGTTCGCAAGAAAAAATTATATGTACCAACGCGATGTAGACGTCACGAAAACACGCAACCAGGTCACGGGGTGGGGGGTGGGCGGGATGTATTTGCCGTAGATATAATGAGACGAGACTGCGAGGATGAGCGGGGAGAGAGGATGCGAAGCATGTGATGCTGGCCAGTCGCCTTAAGCGCTCAAGGCTTATCGGAGAGATGATAGCAATAGTGCGTGATCGCGTGTGAAATATCGTCATAGCGACAGTTGAATCAGAACTGTGGTGTATTAGGAGTATAATTTAATAGTCGGAGTTTCAAATAAGAGTTGGTCGTGGCGGGTATAGATGGTGCGTTAGGCGTGTTTCCTTCAGTATCTCTCCATCAGTCTCCTTCCTCACTCTTCATCTCTGCTCTCTCGCCTTCTCATCTCGCTCTCTCTCTCTCTCTCTCTCTCACTCATCACAATCAGCTCTTTCTCTCTCGCTCTCATTCTCAGTGCCTCTCATCTCCAATCATCTACTCTCATCAGCTCGAACATAACCTTTTTCTTTCCACTCTCTCCTCATCGCATCCCTTTTTCTCTCACCCTCTCTCATCTCACTCTCTTCCTTCTCGCTTTATTATCTCATCCGCTCTGCCCCTCTCTCACATCATCTCACTCTCATCTCATCTATGCTCATCATTCCTCTCTCTCTCTCCTTTCTCTCTCTCTCTTCAGCTCTCTCATCTCATCTCTCTCTCTCACATCACGCAATATCTTCTCTCCGTCTCTCTTCATCAGCTAAAATCTCTCATCTCTCCATTTCTCTCAATACGCATCGCTCTCTTTTTACTTTCCCATCATCTCTCTCTCTGCTCACCTTTTTCTCTCCCCCTCTTCTTCTCCTCTCTCCTCTCGCCTTCATTATTCTCCAATGTCCCTCTCTCCTCTCTCTCTCCTCTCTCCTTCATCTCTCTCCTCTCTCATCATTCTCATACTCATCATCACATCACTTATCTCTCTCAACGAAACTCCAATCGTACTCCTCACAATACATTAGAACTCAAAAACAACTACTCATATCTTGAATGGGTAAAAACATAATCATCGTCTCTACTCTCTCACTCTCACAATCGCATCTTTCTCTTACCTTTCCCTCCTCATCCGTGTCAGGGAGGGGTCGGGGTGGGGGGGGGCGGTCTCTCCGCTGGTAGGTCGTCTACAGAGAGGGGCGCAGGTGGACAGGGGCGGTCGGGGAGCGGGACCTCGGGAAAGGCGCTGGGGGGACGTACTCTCATAGAGCTCATGGCAGAGTTCTGGCCTCGTGGGGGATGGACTCGTCGTCGGCTTCTGATCGTCGTCGTAAATTCTACCCCCTCTAGATTCTCTCTCTCTCCTCTCTCCTCCTTTCTCTCATCTTCTCTCAACCTTTTTCTCTCCCCATCTCAATCCCTCATCTCTGCTCCTTTATGTTTGTTTCTCTGCCGTCTCTCAACAATAATGCCTACCGTCGGCCGCAGGTGCGAGAACTCTCTCGGCCGTCGGGTGCTCATCATGAGGTGAGTGTCAGACAAGACTCGTCGTACGGTATACCTCCTCGCTTCGGTCATGCATGGGTGGGTTGACTCACTCTGGGTTCCGGTCTCGGGAATCCATATCTCTCTCTCTGCACTGTCGTCAGTCGGCTCTCGGGGTGAGGTTCTTTCTCTCTCATCTCTCTCATCCTCATCTCTCTCTCCTCTCTGCCTCGTTAGCAGTAAACAGCATCACTGCGTACACGATAGACGTCGTTAGTCTCCGCGTGTATATTAAGCCGCTCGCTCCTTATGCCAGCGCGGACACTGGCACACTGCAGGGCAACCGACTGCTGTTTAAAGGGAGAAGGAGGAGGAGGAGGGGAAGAGAAGGGTAGAGGGATTCGGGAGGGAGTGGGAGTGAATCAACAATGACGTTTGCAACGCTGATGACGGGGCCGGCGGAAAATACGGGAGGGGAGGTTGTGGGCGAGGCAAACGGAAGCGAAGTAGCTATAGGCGGCTAAACTATGCATACATACATTGTACATACATGTGTACATACATATTCATGTGTATCATACATAGCATGTGTACATACACACACGTGCACGCACGCACGTCAGCGACCAGGCACCACGTTAGTTCACGCAGCACGCACGACACACACGACACCACATCACACACACACAGCCAGCACACCACAGCACCACAACACACACACAACAAGACCTCACAACAGCACACAGCACACATCACACACGGCACAACGCACCACCCCGCGTGGTGGGGGAAACAGTGGGTCGGTAGCGGTGGCTAACTCTAACTGCGAGAGCGGCAGGCTCTCGAGGCTAACATCCGGTGAGTAAGCGCACAGAAAGCAGCACGTAAAACTCGACACACAGACACAACCAGTAACTCACACAAACCACACAAGAGCTCAGCACGGACAACACACATAACTCACAGCAAAACGCACGTAAACTCACACACAACACACAAACTCACACAAACTCACGCAATACGCCGAAACGCGCCGCCGCATTTTTCAACGAAGGCTCCGCTACTATTGAATGGCTCACAGTTCATTTGCATTTAGAGTGCGGTGCCGCGGACAGCTGCCGCTGCTTAAAAACTTTTTAATTACTTTTTACAACTTCAAAAAAGGGCCTACACGTACGTCTTAGAGCAGCTGTCGTCTGTGTATGCATGCTTGCGTGTTTGTGCATCGAACCGAAATATCGTGCTAGGTCCTAGATATAGGAAGGAATCCCCAACCATGCGCGACCCACACACAGGGGCGTGGGTCGGGGCGGCATTATATTTTTTGGCAGCATTTTTTTTTAAGTGCATCGGTCAGCAACTCGCGACCTGGAACGCGCCGCCGTCCATTCACTATTACAGTTCCGCGACGTGTTAGTTAATTTGCAGGTAAAATCATTAATTTGCAGGTAAAATGAGTCTCGGAGGATTGTCTTTCCGGAACCTCGAATGCACGCGTAGTTTTAAGATAATATATGATTTAGGGTGGCTTTTTCATGAGGGGTTTTATACGGCGTTTGTACGTATTTTCTATTTAGCGATTCACAATAAATTTCCTATTTCCGGCGGCGGCGTCGCATCAGGCTCTACGCCGCTGATTCGCAAGGTTTTAGCGATGTAGCGCGCAATAAATATAAATACAAACACGCGAATAAAAACACACACAGGCATGCACATTAGCACAGTGGTAGGTGCCGTTCGTCGCAGCGCACACGCGCGCGTACATGCAGCGCAATAATCACGAGCACGGAGGGCATCATCCAGGCTACACACACACATCACACACAGGCAGGCACACACACAGGCACACACTACAGCACACTGCGACACACACACGAGCGGGCACACACGAGCACACAGGCAGCAGCGACAGCACGACACACCAACACTGTACATCACACACACTACACTAAGCGAGCAGACACTACGCCACAACATGCACATGTACGCGACGCATTACATGCATAGCATACACACGCAGCGACGCACGCACTGGCACGCACGCAGCGCACGCGGACGCACGACCTACCGCATGGATGATGGTAATAGAATGCATGTGCCGCAACGCCGCGCGTCGCGTCCCCATCATTTGCAATTTCGACGCAGTGGTGGGCAGTCGCCCCCTCTTTCGTCCTCCTTCTCCTTATCGAGTCCCCCTCTTCGCTCCTCCTTCTCCTTATCTCCCCCTCTTCCCTCCTGCTTTCTCTGTATCGTCCCCGCTCTTCTCCTCCTTCTCCTTATGCTCCGCCCTCAATGCCTCGGCTTTCTTTACCTCCTGCTGCCTCTTCATGCGATCCTCCTCCTCCTCATGCTCTCTCCTCTTCTCCTTATTTCCCTCCTCCTCTTCTTCTCCTCCTACGCTATTAAGCACCCGCGAAACATGCGACATATATGGCTATCAATTGAACCGAGAATGCAAAAATCGACGGGCACGAGACGAAGCAGAACGACTGCTGCTCTCGTGCTTCGCTTCTTCTCTCTTCTCTGCGTCTCTCTCTCTCTCTCGCGGTCTCGTTCTTCTTCTCCTCGCTCTCTCTGCTCTGTCTCTCTCTCTGAGATAGATATAGAAGAAATGTCAATGATATACATAGCGCAGTCATATAAATATCGCGGAAGTATGACTGTAAGAGTGAGAGTCGGTGAGGGGGAGGAGAGGGAGAGAGAGAGAGAGAGAGAGAAAGAGGGCGAGAGAGAGAGAGAGTAGAGAGGCGGAGGGTGAGGTAGCAGGGAGAGAGAGAGGGAACGGAGGCGAGAGGAGAGAGAGATAGAGAGGGGAGAGAGAGAAGAGAGAGAGAAAGAGAGAGCGAGAGAGTAGTAAGAGAGGAGAGAAGAGCGGAGAGCGAGAGCGAAGAGAGAGAGAGAGAAGAGCGAGAGTGCGACGAAGCGAGAGCGTAGAGCGGAGAGACGAGCGATCGAGAGAGAGGAGTAGCGAGAGGGATTAGGGCGGAGATGCGAGGAGCGAAGCGAGCGAGACGAGGAGCGAGAGGCGGAGAGAGAGAGAGAGAGAAGTAGAGAGAGAGATGAGATGAGAGAGAGAAGATGCGAGAGAGAGGAGAGAGCGAGAGAGAGAGAGAGAGGCGGAAGCGAGAGCGAGAGCGAGAGGCGAGCGAGCGAAGAGTAAGAGAGAGAGAGATGAGAAGAAGAAGAAAAAGAGGAGGAGAAAGAAAGAAGAGGGAAGAAAAAAAAGGGAAAGGAAAAAAAAAAAGAGAGAGAGAGAGAGAAGAGATGATGAGAGAAGAGAGAGAGAGCAGAGAGAGAGAGATGAGAGGAGAGAGAGGCGATGAGAGAGAGAGACAGAAAGAGAGATGAGAGAGAGAGGAGAGAGAGAGAGAGAGAGGGGGGGAGAGAGAGAGAGAGCGAGAAGAGAGTAGAGAGAGATGAAGAAGAGAGGGGGAGAGAGAGAGATGAGGGAGAGAGGAGAGAGACACAGGGCGAGAGAGAGAGAGAGAGGTGGAGAAGGGGGAAGATCTGCTACACGGCGCCCAGTAAGCGCCACTACCTGACCGATGCGTGCGACATCGGGAAGTCCTGCGTTTGTTTCTACGCATGCTTTTCGTCTTAGTTTCACCACCTATGTTGTCAAAGACGCTACACTCCTGCCGACTGTCGGCTACTTATGCCAATTGCATCCGTGTGTCGTTTCACGAGTTCTGCTCGCGTTAATGCCCGACAGCCATGCCATCAACGTACACACAGCAATCATTATCACTGCCAACATCTCCAGCTTCTTACGCTCACTCTGGCGCATCCCCGTAATAGGTT
>NW_014579338.1:25866-34790 GCF_000485595.1 Priapulus caudatus
CTTCTCTCTCTCCTTTCCTCTCTCGCCTCGCTCCCTTTTCTCTCCCTCTCTCCTCTCCGCTCTCCCTTTTTTGTCTCCTCTCCTCTCTACCGCCCCGCCCCCCCCTCTCTCCCTCTTCTCCTCTCTCTCCCTTTCTCTCTCCTCGACCTCTTCTCTCTCTCATTTCTCCGTCTCTCTCTCTCCCTCTCTTCTCTCTACTTCTCTCTGTCGGCCTCGTCCAGCAGTTAAACCAAGCATCACTGCGTACACGGTAGGACTCGCTTCCAGTCTTCTGACCAGTGTATATTTACCGCTCCGGTCCTATGCCAGCGCGGACACACACTGCCAGCACCGACTGCTGTTTAACAAGGCGGAGAAGGAGGAGGCAGGGGGATAGCAGAAGCAAGCAAAGGGACGGGAGGGAGGGGGGAATCAACAATGACGTTTGCAACGCTTGATGACGCGGCGGAAAATACGGAGAGTTGTGGCGAGGCAAACGGAAGCGAGTAGCTATAGGCGGCCCTAACTATGCCATGACATACATCTGTACATACATGTGTACGCTACACATGTGTACATAACATACATGTGTACATACATACATGTGTACTTACATACAGATGCATGTATACATACACACACGTGCACGCACGCACGCACACACACACACACGCACACACATACATACACACACCACACACACACAACACACACACACACACACACACACACACACACACACTGACACACACACACACACACACACACCACACACAACACCACACACACACACACACACACCACACACACACACGCACACACACACACGCACACGCACACACCTCGCGTGGTGGGGAACAGTCGGGGTCGCCGTAGCGGTGCGTTACTGTGGTAATCTACTGAGAGCCAGGCTCAGGCCTATAACAAGTCGCCGTGCATTAGCGCCACAGAACGCCCACCTAAACTCACACAAACTCACACACAAACTCACACAAACTCACACAAACTCACGCAAACGCCGAAACGCGCGGGCCGTCATTTTTCTTCACGAGCTCCGCTCACTATTAATGCTTCACGTTCATTTCATTTAAGGTCGGTGCCGGCGGACACTGCCGCTGCTTAAAACTTGTAATTACTGTTCTACAACCCTTCAAAAAAACGGGCCTACACGTACGTCGTAGCAGCAGCTACTTCCTCGTGCTGTATGCCATGCTAGCGTGTTTTGTGCCATCAAAACGAAAGTGTCGTGCTAGCTGGTCCTAGATAATAGGAAGGAGCCCCCAACCAAAGCGCAGACCCACCACACACGCCATTATATTTTTTGGCAGAATTTTTTTTATCATCGGCAGCAACTCGCACCGTAACCGCCACGTCATTCACTAATTACAGTTCCCACGCCGTGTTATGTTAATTGCACTGTGGTAAAATCAATTAATTTGCCAGGTAAAAATGAGTCTCGGAGGATTGTCTTTCCGGAACCTCGAATGCACGCGTAGTTTTAATAATATAATTAGGGTGCTTTTTCAATGAGGAGGTTTATACGGCGTTTGTCGTAATTCTTACGATTCACAATAAATTCCTTCGCGCGCGTCGACCACGGCTCTACGCCGCTGTTGAAGCGCTTTTTACGATGCTAGCCGCTCAAATAAACTATAAACATACCAATCACACGCGAATAAAAAACACTATTCATCATGTCATGCACCATGTACACACGCAACGCACACGCGCGCGTACTGCACCTACACACACACACACACACAACCCACACCACACACACACACACACAACACACAGGCACACAACACACACACACACACACACACACACCACACACACACACACACACACACACCACCACACACACACACACACACGCACACAGCACACACCACACACAGGCCACATGTACGCACGATACACACACAGCACACACACACACACACACACACACACACCACACTACGCCACGGACGCACGCACGCACGGCACGCAGCACCTGCCACACCTACCGATGATGAGTAGTAATAGACATGCATTGTTCGCGCCCCTGCCCGCGTTTTCGCGTTCCCCATCGATTCTGCAAACTTCCATGCGCAGCGAAAGCAGTCTCCCCCTCTTCCTCCTCCTCCTCCTTATCTCCCCCTCTATCCTCCTTTTCTTCATCCTTTTCTCCTCTCATCATCCTCCCTCCTCATCTCTCTCTCACTTCTTTCTCCTCCTACGCTATAACACCCGCGAACAGCCGACATTATCTATGACATCATTGAACCGATAGAATGCAAAAATCGAGCACACGAAACAGGACTCTCTTCTCTCTCTCTGCTCTCTCTCTCTCTCTCTCCTCTCTCTCTCTCTCTCTCTCTCCTGAAGATAAATATAAAGAAATGTCAATATATACATAGCGCAGTCATATATAACGGCGGAGTAGTTACGGATAGTTGTATGTGACTGTCAGAGTGCTGACCACATGTCGTCTGAGTCGGGGTGCCGCTGTGGTTCCTGAGCGGGATGAAGTCGACGCTGAGGGGGGAGGAGGCAGGAGACGATGCGAGAGGGAGAGAGGGAAGAGAGAGAGAAGACAGGGAGGAAGAGAGAGGAGAAGGAGCTAGAACGAGAGGGCTGGCGAGAGAGAGAGAGGCAGGAGTGAAGGGAGAGGGAGAGAGAGAGAACGGGGGGGGCCGGAAGGAGAGAGAGAGAGGCAGGGGCTGGCCGGGAGAGAGAGAGAGAGGATAGACGAGAGACGAGAGACGAACGAGAGGAAGAGAGAGGAGAGAGAGAGAGAGAAAGCGGAGCAGAGCAGAGAGAGAGATAGAGAGACAGAGAGAGAGAGGGAGAGCAGGGAGAGCAGAGGAAAGTGAGAGAGGAGGAGAGAGAGAGAGAGAGGGGGGGGCAGACAGGGGAGACTGCCTACACGGCCGCCAGTACCCACTACCTGACCATCGTGGCGAGACGGAAGTCCCGCGCTGCTACGTCCCTGCTCGCAGTTCACCACGCATGTTGGTTCAAAGCACCGCACACTCTGCCGCGACGTTCGCCTACATGCCATGCACGGTGCTTTCACGAGCGTCCGCGTAATGCCGACAGCCCGGCCATCAACCAGACACAGCAAACCAACTCCCACATCCCAGCCTTACGCTCACGCGCCACTCCGATAGGCGAGAGACACGAATCTAGAACTCGGCGCGCACAGCAATAGGCCCAGCGCTGTATTATCCGATGATGGCACACCCGTTGCAATGGCCAGAATAGCGCGGCGCTGGTGCGGGAGCGGCGGGCGGCGGAGTAGCGGGGAGAGCGGGCGAGGATGCCGAATTCTTTTCGGCATAATTCATATAGGCAGATGATTACGAAAATATAACGACTTGCTGTTTATAACTTTTTTTATTAGATGCCTTCTACGGAGTAATAGAAAATGCGGGGTTTTTCCCCGAGTATTTTGCCTAGTTTGTACAGCCAGACATGAACGAAAAAAGACAGCGATGCACGCTCACTCGAAACGCCGTGTAAGACATGCTACATACCCGCACGCACGCACGCACGCCCACGCACGGCACTGCGCGTATGCACGCGCGCGTCTCTTGTTTGCCACGCGTAACGCCGAATAAGCTTGAATAACTGCTGTAGAGAGCATTCGTGACATTCAGGAAGTGCGCTAAACGTGAAACTAAAAACGTTAGCATATCGGCGTGTCGGATAGACTATACGATACACACACACGACACACACCACACACACACACACACTACGCCACGCACACACACACGACACACACACACACACACACCACACACACACACACACACACACCACACGACACACACACACACTCACACACTCACACACTCACACACTCAACCACACACACACACACACACACATACACACACACACACACACACACCACACGACACACACACACACACACATCACAGTCACACACACACACACACACCACACACCACACACACACACACACACACACACCACACACCACACACACACACACACACACACTCACCCCCCCCCCCCACACACACACACACGTACACGCGCCCGCTACGCGCACAACACCCGCACACCGCCACGCACACACACACACACGCACACACACGCGCACGCACGCCTACGAACGCAACCGCACGCCACGCACCGCACGCACACAACACACACACGCATGCAGCGCTCACTCACTCACGCACCCACACACACACCACACACACACACACACACATACACACCACACACACGCACACGCACACACACACACACACACACACGGCACGACGCGCAACCGCCACGCGCACACACACACACACGCCACGCACGCACGCACGCCACGCGCCACACACACACCACATGTACACGCGCCGCGCCCCGAATAGCACGCGGCACCACGCACGCACACATACACACACACACGCACGCACGCACGCGCACGCCACAGCACGCACGCACGCACGCCACGCACACACCACACACACAACACACACACAGCCCACGATAGCAGCAACGTAATATCACGTAACAAAATGTATATCCACGCTGTTCTACATCTCATCATCATCATTGTCGGCAAAAATAAAGTAAATCCCATGGCGGTCCGTTGGAGTCTGAAGTTAGTCCAGTATGAAGTTACGCTTATTTCTTCAGTTATTAATGTTCGGCGGTACCAGCGAAATAGCGAATAGCGCCACGGGGCTTCCGTGTTTTGCTAATTTTGCTAATTTAGCGCTTTGTGTAGTCTGACTGCTGTGTGATGGGGGGAAGGTTGTAGCAGTCGGCTGCGAATATGTTGTCTGGTATCGTTGTTTTCACTTACACACGAGAATAAGGCTTTTGTTTAATTAAAGTAAATATTTTTGTTATGTTAATTCCCCGCTGTTGTTGCAATGCTGGTACTAACGTAGGTTTACACAGAATCTCCATCTTTGCCACCCGCTGCAAGGCCGTCATCCCTAGCATCAGCACACGACCCTACTCCCCCACCCACCCCTCCCACCCCACCACGACGCATCGCCCCTCACCCTGCGCGATGATGTGGGTCATCAGATAGATGGCGCTCGTGGGCAAAACAAAAGGGAATCGCGGCGACATTTTTCAACGTTTAACGACTGAAGGTGTACGCGCGGGGAGGGAGAGCCGGTGGGGGGAGGGAGGCAGCCGCGGACCCACCGACGAAACGAGACCGTGTCGAACGAGTGCGCATGCGCGGAACTCGCGGGCGACGAAAAAACGGCGCGGGCGAGAAAAAGGCGGCGCGCGTACGTGCGTGCATGCATGCGTGCGTGCGTGTGTTCGTGCGTGCGTGCGTGCGTGCGTGCGTGAGCAGCGCATAGCGGCGGCATTCCTCGCTCCCAGCGAAGACGAAGAAACAAGAAGCAATGTAATGGCGCGAGTAAAGCAGCGAGAAGTGGCTCTAAACTGAACGCGCCATTTCATTACATTCAATAAAAGCGCGGAGAACGAGGCCATAAATACACGGCTGCACCACAGCACTGCTGCACAGCTGCCGCGTGTGTGCCCGCACTGCCGCCGCCGCCGCCGCCCTGCCGACTGCCTGCACACTGCAGCGACAGGGCGAACCGACGACAGGCAGCCACGCCGACGTCTTCTAAGAAAGCCAACCTTTCTAGGTTTGTTTGTTTGTCTGTTTGTATGTTTGTCCGTCCGTCCGTCCGTCCGTCCTTCCGTCTGTTTGTCTATCTGTCGGTACCTGGGGCATAATCTTGCGTTGCTCCATTAATGCTCCCAGTATTCCAGCTCGCCGTGCTCCCAACATCCCCCTGGGTGCCCTGCGCGCCACGCTCCCAACATCCCTCTCGGTGCCGCTCGCTCGTGGGGCCATCCCGCGTGGGAACTGTCAGAGTGACTGGTCTACTTTAGCGGGGGCCAGTCGCCCTGTTTTGGTCTGTTTCTTATTATCCGCGCGGCAGCTTGTCCAAATGTGCTGCTGATTTGTCAATGTTTTTTCTCGCAGTTTGATTTATCAGCCTCTAATGAGAATGCCGTTGAAAAGCGCACGTTTTCTCCCCTTCACTTTGGACAGCGTTTAATGGCAGCAGCCCGCGTACGTAGCGGTGCGAACGGGATAAATATGCGTCCGCGTAGCGCGCGAGGCAAATATTTAACAGTTTCAATCGGGCTGTAGAAAAGAGATAGATGGAGAGAGAGATAGATGAAGAGAGATAGATGGAGAGAGAGGGGGAAGAGAAGGAACGCACGAGGGTAAGAGAAAAGGAGGTTGAGATGGTATGCGACTAAGAAAGCGGGACAGAGAGAGGGAGGGAGGGAGAGAGAGAGATAATATGAGGAGAGGGAGAGAGAGAGATGAGAAGAAGAAAGAGGAGAGAGAGAAAGAGAAAGAGAGAGAAAGAGAAAGCAGAGCAGAAAGAGAGAGACAGAGAAAGAAGAAAGAGAAAGACTACAGAGAGAGAGAGAAGACGAGAGAGAGCAGAGAGAAGAAAGAGGAGAGAGGGAGGGGAAGAGAGAGAGAGAGAGAGAGATGAGAGGAGGAGAGCGATTGAGAGGCGAGAGAGCGATAGAGCGAGAGAAGAGAGAGAAGAGAGCAGAAGAGAGAGAGAGAGAGAGAGAGAGAAGCAGCGAGAGAAGAGAGATAGAGAGAGAGATTAGAGAGAGACACAGAGAGAGAAAAGGGGAGAGAGAGACAGAGAGAGACTAGAAGAAAGCAAGAAAAGTTTGTGGGAGAGAGAAAGAGAAGAGAAGGGAGGGGCGACACAGAAAAAGAGAGACAAGCAGACAGGAAGGAGAACATCGGGAGATGAACAATGAAGACGACAATTATTAAATTCTTAATAGAAAATTATGAGCCTAATATATTTTCGCTCTCTATGGACGAGAAAACTCCAAAAAACATATCTGTAGTGTTCATTATAGGACGCACGAGTACAATAGCACAAAGTCATACATTACACGCTAGCCCACCCAAATCTTTCACGGGACCACTCATGCCAACACACCACCAGAACACACACACACCACACAGGGGAACAACAAACAAAACCCCCCACCTGACAGAGGGTTTCACGGAGCGGAGAATAAAATACATATACTATATAAGTATGAAAATTATTATATAGTATAGATATATATTCTAATTGATATATTATATATTCTATGATATATATATATATTCTATTGATATATATTATATATTCTATGTATATATATATATATATATATATATATATATATATATATATATATATATTCTATGTATATATATATATATACATATTCTATGTATATATATGTATGTATATATATATATATATTCTATGTATGTATATATATGTCAGGAATGACTGCGAAAACAACAGGCGATGCGCTCTCCCACGTGACCCATGTGTAATTCACCAGAGCTTCTGGGTGACGCCGGTAGATGTAACAGCCGCGCGCGTGAACCCGTGACTAGCGGCCAGTGCGGCTCAAGCACCTACACGTGAATTCACGCGACATTCACGCGCGCGATAGCTGTCGACGCTGACGCTGCATGCGCTTCAATGCGTTCATTGCAATAATAAAAAAACGATGGTAAATAAACACAAATCGTATTTACTGCCGAAGATTTAATGTTTATGTACTTTTATTTACTTTTATGTTTATGTAATTTTATGTTTATGCCTTAAAAAAATCCACGTAAATTCCGTTTAAATACTGCGCTACAACACAAAATCTTGCCGTACGTACGCCGCTGGGTATACAAACTCACAAAATATAGTCTATATCGTTCGTGTGAGTTTGTGAGCAGTGGCGTGCGTGCGCAGTATTAAGTTGTAGAACAGCATTTTAACGGCTTTTAAAAAGAAATTACTAGGAGATATATACAGAGTAGATAAACATTAAAACTTTGATAGTAAATACAATTTACCATCGTTTTACTATCGAAGCGGCCCAAGTGCCCGCCGTTGGTTACTAAACAACTGTTACACGTACGAAAAGATATAAGCTGGTATATAGGTATATATATATATATATATATAGAAGCAGTTAGATATATACAGACGCAGGTCTATAGGTATATAGGTATATAGTAATTATATAAATATATATAAGCAATTATATGGGTATATAGAAACAGGTAAATAAAAAGCAGTTATATAGGAATACAGAAGCAGGTATATATAAGTGCATATATGGAGGTATAGGTATATAAAAACAGGTATATATAAGTGCATATATGCAGGTATATAGGTATATAAAACAGGTATATATAAGTGCATATAGGCAGGTATATAGGTATATAAAAACAGGTATATATAAGTGCATATATGCAGGTATATAGGTATATAAAAACAGGTATATATAAGTGCATATAGGCAGGTATATAGGTATATAAAAACAGGTACATATAAGTGCATATAGGCAGGTATATAGGTATATAAAAGCAGGTATATATAAGTGCATATATGCAGGTATATAGGTATACATAAGCAGGTATATATATAAGTGCATATAGGCAGGTATATAGGTATATAAAAGCAGGTAGATGCATATACGGACATGCTATATACTCACTGGCTATGCGCTAGCAGTCCTTCGCTCGCTTCGGAGCTGCTATCGAGTCGTGGTCGCTTCACCTGCAACGAGAGAAGCGATAGATCAACAAGCGGTTCATACCCACCTATATACTCCCACACCCCTCCCCCTCCTCCTCCTCCTGCTGCTGTCCCTCTCCATTGGGAAACTCCGGGAAACTGTCAACAGGCCATTACATTATGGAATCCGTCATCATCACATCGTCACGATCCGTGTTTGTTGGCGTCGGTCTGGACTAGCTGGAGGGGATAAACGCTTACGCTGATTGCAAGCGCATGAACCAGCGTCACCGCCACGGCCCTGAGAGAGAGAGAGAGAGAGAGAGAGAGAGAGAGAGAAGAGAGAGAGAGAGAGAGAGAGTGAAGAGAGAAAGAGAGAGAGAGAGA
>NW_014579339.1:0-1748 GCF_000485595.1 Priapulus caudatus
TTTCTCTCTTCTCTCTCTATCTATCTATCTATATATCTCTCTCTATCTCTTTTTCTATCTCTCTCGCTCTTCTCTCTCTCTCTCTCTCTCTCTCCCTCTCTCTCTCTGTGGCACATTCGTTCGTCCCCACTTCGTTCGTTCGTACACCACTCTCTATCTTCTTCCCACACTCTGCCTCTCCTTCGGTCTTTTTTTCACATTCTTGCACTATTTTAGTTCTCAGGTGGCGCCAGCGATCCTAAGCTGTCGGATCCGGTCGAATACCCGTACTTCTTCCGTACCATTCCGTCCGAGATTCAGTACAGCGTGGTATGGCACCTCATCGTCAGAGAGTTCGGCTGGAAGAGAGTCGCCATGTTGGATCACCGCAACGATGTGTTTAAGACCGTACGTACGCGCGCGTGGAAGGCTGGTTGCTGCCTCGGTGTTGCCGGAGGAAGGTCCAGGGGATTCTTACAGAAAGTTCCACGGGTTGTAGTATAGGAGTCCGTGTTGTAGTGTTGGATTCGGAATCCTTTGTCCGGGTGTTGGACTGTTGGTATACTTCCGTCGGGATGATGGGGGTGTTGATGTAGGATGGTCTTGGGATTCTTCCAGAAAGTTCAANGTGTGTGTGTGTGTGTGCGTGTGTGTGTGTGTATGTGTGCGCGTGTGGGAGGGGTGTGTGGGCCTGCGTGCGCGCGCGTGCGTGCGTGAGTGTGTATGCGGGCGTGTGTGTGCGCGCGCGTGTGTGGATTTTATTTATTCTATGATAGACGTTGTAACGCAGTTCTCGTCACCTTTAGAACAAGGACATTCGCATCATAATCCTGTCCATGTACCAGGAGAAAGCACGGACAACGTTTTGCTACGTAAGTAAAAATCTACCCCGACCAATCTGCATTCTTCTACTAATTTCTTCCCCGTACCTCTTTCTGTTGTTGATTTTATTGTTGTTGGTATTGTTTATCGGTTTTTTCTATCTTCTATATATCTTCATCTTCATTTTTATATTCATATTCATATTCATATTTATATTCATATTCATATTCATATTCATATTTATATTCATATTTATATTCATATTTATATTCATATTTATATTCATATTCATATTCATATTCATATTTATATTCATATTCATATTTATATTCATATTCATATTTATATTCATATTTATATTTATATTTATATTCATATTCATATTTATATTCATATTTATATTTATATTCATATTTATATTCATATTTATATTCATATTCATATTCATATTTATATTCATATTCATATTCATATTTATATTCATATTTATATTCATATTTATATTCATATTCATATTTATATTCATATTTATATTTATATTCATATTTATATTCATATTTATATTCATATTCATATTCATATTTATATTCATATTCATATTCATATTTATATTCATATTTATATTCATATTCATATTTATATTCATATTCATATTCATATTTATATTCATATTCATATTTATATTTATATTCATATTTATATTCATATTTATATTCATATTCATATTTATATTCATATTTATATTCATATTTATATTCATATTCATATTTATATTCATATTTATATTCATATTTATATTCATATTTATATTCATATTTATATTCATATTTATATTTATATTCATATTTATATTCATATTCATATTATTGCTATTATTTTATTTTATTATTATCATCTTCTTCTTCTTCTTCTTCTTCTTCTTCTTCTTGTTTTTCTTCTTCTTCTTC
>NW_014579339.1:2577-11132 GCF_000485595.1 Priapulus caudatus
GTTTATCGCTTTTTTCTATCTTCTATATATCTTCATCTTCATTTTTTATATTCATATTCATATTCATATTTATATTCATATTTATATTATTGCTATTATTTTTATTTTTATTATTATCATCTTCTTCTTCTTCTTCTTCTTCTTCTTGTTTATCTGTTACAAAGCTTTGCAACGGGAATTTGAAGGAATGTTAACGCGTCACTTTCACTGAACTAACTGAGTTACTCCCCCCCCCCCTCCGCCTCCATCTTCCGCAAGCAGATATACAGACTCGGCATGTACGGGCCACGCTATGTCTACATGGTACCCGGATTCTACACCAAACACTGGTGGGTAACGACGCCGACGACGACGACGACGACGACGACGACGACGACGACCAACGACACTGCTGCCGACAACTGCACAACTGAGCAGATTGCCGACGTCATCAGTCACGTGATAATCGGCGGCAACCGCTGGTTGAGCGAGAGCGACGAGGCGACGCCGACGGGGCAGGTGTGTTTACATGTGTGTATACCTGTGTGTTTACCTGTGTGTTTACCTGTGTGTTTACCTGTGTGTTTACCTGTGTGTTTACCTGTGTGTTTACCTGTGTGTTTACCTGTGTGTTTACCTGTGTGGTACCTGAGTGTTGTACCTGTGTGTTTACCGTGTGTTTACCTCTGTGTGTTTACCCTGTGCTGTTACCTGTGTTGTTGACCTGTGTGTTACCTGTGTGTTTACCTGTGTTTACTGTGTGCTTTACCTGTGTGGTTTGACCTGTGTGTTACCTGTGTGTTTACTCTGTGTGTTTACCTGCGTGTTTACCTGAGTGTTTTTACCTGTGTGTCTTACCTTGTGTTTACCTGTGTTTACCTTTGTTTCCTGAGTGTTTACCTGTGTGTTTCCTGTGTGTTTACCTGTGTGTTACGCTGTGTGTTACCTGTGTTACCTGTGTGTTTACTGTGTGTTTACCTGTGTGTTACCTAGTGTTTACCTGTGTGTTTCACCTGTGTGTTAACCTGTGTGATGTTACCTGTGTGTTTACTGTGGCTTACCTGGTGTGTTTACCTGCGTGTTACCTTGTGTGTTTACCTGTGTGTTTACCTGTGTGTTTACCTGTGTGTTTACTGTGTTACTGTGTGTCTTACCTGTGTGTTTTACCTTGTGTTTACCTGTGTGTTTACTGTGTGTTTACCTGGTGTTACCCGTGTGCTTTACCTGTGTGTTTACCTATGTGTTTACTGCTGTTTTACCTGTGCTGTTTTTACCCTGTGTGTTTACCTGTTGTTGTACCTGTGTTACCTGTGTGTTTACCTGTATGGTTTACCTGTGTTAACCCTGTGTGTTTACCCCGTGTGTTTACCTGTGCGTTCCTGTGGTTTACCTGTGTGTATACCGTGTGTGTTTACCTGTGTGTTACCCGCTGTGTGTTTACCTGAGTGTTTACCTGTGTCGTTACGTGTGTTTCCTGTGTGTTTACCTGTGTNAACTGTATACTTACATGACTTTTCATTATTTCATATATTATTACATATTACACCTATATTACACATATAACATGTATTATACTATATTATATTATACATATACATTTTGCATAATGTATTATATTATATTATATTATACATATACATATTGCATAATATATTATATTATACATGTCACATTATCTATTCACATCTATTTACGTGTGTTCACTTGTGTTTACCTGTGATTACCTGCTGTTATAAGTGCCCGTTGTGTTAGCAGCGTTACGTACGTCGCGTGTGTTATATATGCGCCTATATTTGCTGTATCTGTTTCAAATGTCGCACGTTTCACACCTATTACGACATGTGTTAACCGGTATTGTGAAGCAATCTGTGTGGACAAACAGTTTCTGAGTTAGCATGCGCTATATGTGTGTGCCACGCGCGTTGTGTTGACGTAGCCGCAGGTGATTGTGGCGGCTTCGGTGATTGGTGACAGGGAGTGTTACCTGTGTCGCGATGGTTTACCTGTCGCGGTGGTTTACCTGTCGCGGTGGTTGCGATCGATGTCCTCATGCATGCACCGCTCGGCATGCACTGTCAAACGAGCTCACGAGTTTCTTTTGTCACACCGAGTTTTGTTTGTTCACTACCGAGTTTATTTTTTTATATTTTTTTGATTTAATGCTTCTCGTCTTAGGTGTGCGCACAGAATAGCTCACGATCACTTATTTATTCCTGGGTCACTACTTCAGCTGAGTGTTTATTCCCCGTTTATTCATGTCACCTTTATGTCGCATGTCCCAGATGTCTCGTTATGTTACATGTCACTTATGCGCGCGCACACGCACACATACACATATACACATTCATACACACACACACACAGCACACACACACACACACACAGCACACACACCACACACACACACACACACACTACACACACACACAAGCACACACACACACACACACATACACACAGGTATATAATAATTATTACTTGTACCGATGTTTCCGCTTTTCTATCTTGTGAATTCTTTTTCTTAAAATTCCTGAAGTCTTGAATATCATTGGCTCGGCGCGTTTGAATTGCGGTTCTTCCTATCTTCGTCGCAGACGGCAGCTGAGATGATGTACCGAGAGTTCATGGCATTCGTGAAGGGAAGGGTTCTATGTCTGGAACAGAGCACACCTAGCTACGATGCAGGGCTTGGGCCTTTCGCTCTAGGTCTGCGATCTAGCAGAAAGGTGTGAGCAAGCTTTGGAGGGAGAGTAGGAGCGTGGTGCCAGGAGGAGGAGGAGGAGGAGGAGGAAGAGGAGCGAGGATGAGGAGGCAGGTGGAGGAGAGGAGGAGGAGGAGGAGGGAGGGGATGCGAGGCAAAGGCAGGAGGAAGAGGAGGAGGAGGAGCGAAGAGAAGATGGAAGAAAAGGAAGTGAGGAGGAAGGAGGAGGAAGGAGGAAGAGGAGGAGGAAGAAGAGGAGGAAGAAGAAGAGGGAGAAAAAGGAAGGGGAGGAAGAGAAAGAGGAGGAAGAAGAGGAGAAGGAGTTGAAGAAGAGAAGAAGAATGAGAAGATGCGAGCGTGCGTGCGTGCGTGCGTGCGTGCGTGAGTGCATACACACATATATCCAGTACGCTGTGACGTCAACTATTCGGCTTGCAGTGGCTCATCGGAAACGGCTCTTCCCGGCGATTGAAGGACTTCCGGTACGGTGACGACAGGATGTCCGAGCTGATCGTTTCCGCTCTGCGACACATCGAGTTTTACGGGATGACGGTATGTTAGTATGTGCATGTATGTGTACATGTATAATGTATATGTATATTATGTATATGTATAACAGTATATGTATATGTACATGTATATGTATNGTAGAAGAAGGCATGGTAGAGGAAGGGGTGGTAGAGGAGGGCATGGTAGAGTAAGGGGTGGTATAGGGGTGGGGGTATAGGAAGCATGGTAGAGGAAGCGGTGGTATAGGAGGAGATGGTAGAGGAAGGGGTGGTAGAGGAGGGGATGGTCGAGGAAGGGGTGGTAGAGGAGGGGATGGTAGAGGAAGGGGTGGTATAGGGGTGGGGGTATAGGAAGCATGGTCGATTAAGAGGTGGTCTAGGAAGGGGTGGTAGAGGAAGGGGTGGTAGAGGAGGGGATGGTCGAGGAAGGGGTGGTAGAGGAAGGGGTGGTATAGGGGTGGGGGTGGTAGAGGAAGCATGGTAGAGGAAGGGGTGGTAGAGGAAGGGATGGTAGAGGAAGGGGTGGTAGAGGAAGCATGGTCTAGGAAGGGGTGGTAGAGGAGGGGATGGTAGAGGAAGGGGTGGTAGAGGAAGCATGGTCTAGGAAGGGGTGGTAGAGGAGGGGATGGTAGAGGAAGGGGTGGTAGAGGAGGCATGGTCTAGGAAGGGGTGGTAGAGGAGGGGATGGAAGATTTCAATGCTTGGTATCCCGCCGGGATAGTAAAAAAAAATTCGTCAAAATCGGGATAGTGGTTGTTGAGTTATCAACTTTATACGGCAGCGCATCTGAGCGAGTGCACGCGATCTGCGCGGGCGCAGGCCACTCTAGCATTATACAGCTGTCATAGCATATTTGGAAGAGCCAGCATAAATGTGATGTGTATACATTTTATCAGGAGTAGATAATAGGGAATTATTCCCACTATTATCTACTCCTGATTGTATTAAGCGAACCAGACAATGCGTCTAGACAATACGCCTGTCTGCAGTGTACTGTGGAGGCGTATGTAAAATGAACGCGAGCGATGAGAGTTTCGATCCAAAAAATGGGATACCAGATCTTTGGGGGGGATACCAGATTTCAATACCTGGTATCCCAAATGTATACCATGATAAAAATCTAATTATATAATAATAATAATAATCTATCTATCTATCTATCTGTCTGTGTGTCTCCTAGCTCTCTCTCTCTCTCTTCCTATCTCGCGGTCGTGTTCCCCCCCCCACCCTTTCTCTCTCTCTTCCTATGTGGTCTCGCTGTGTGTGTGTATGCGTGTGTTTCTGCGCATGTGTGTGTATATAATTATGTGTGTGTGTGTCTGTGTGCGAATGCCTATTCATACCTATAGAGGTACATCACTGTATAACTCGTCTATGCGGAGGCATCGTCATGCATCAGGGGTGTAGCCAGGGGTGATTCCAGGCATTCCGGAATCCCGCCTCGTTTGTATCAAAATAGCACATATCTGATACAGGGGGATATTACAGAGATTTTAACGAAGTTTTATTAGTATATAGTAGGTTTGGAATACCCCCCTCTTGGAAAGGCTGGCTACGCCCCTGTGCATGTCTATGAAGCCAGCACGTGTCAATACGGCTGCGTTCATTCTGTCTACAGGGTCATCTCTCCTTCAATATATATATGTACGTGTCAATACGGCTGCGTTCATTCTGTCTACAGGGTCATCTCTCCTTCAATATATATATGTACGTGTCAATACGGCTGCGTTCATTCTGTCTACAGGGTCATATATCCTTCAACAACAACGGCGACAGAACCGGTACCATCAGCATTTTGCAACTGATAGGTGAGTATACATACGTCAGGTAAACGCTGTTTTTTATTGAAAAATACGTGAATACCAGCCACACGTAAAATTTTGCCAGGTAGATTTATATATATATATATATATATATATATATATCTACCGTGAAAGAGAGAGATCGAGAGAGAGGGAGAGAGAAAGAGAGAGAGAGAGAGAGAGAGAGAGAGAGAGAGAGCGAAAGAAAGAAAGAAAGAGAGAGAGAGAGTGAGAAAGATAGAGAGAGAAAGAGAGTGAGAGAGACAGAGAAAGAGAGAGCGTGTGAAAGTAAAAGAGAAGTTTAATTAAACTATATTTAGGCTAACATATTAGGCTTAACTGTAATATTATAGGCTAACTATATTAGGATAACTATATTAGGCTAACTATATTAGGCTAACTATATTAGGATAACTATATTAGGATAACAAAGACAAAAACGCATAAGCGTGCTGTTTGGCACTGTTTGTTCTCCACTCTCTCGTTGTATTATTCTCCCCTAGTTTTCAGAGAACATAATATTTCATCCCCACGCATGCAAGCTCCATAGCAGCTCGCATTCATATCATATTTAACGTTTTTTTCCGCAGTGGCGTTTGTGTTCTGAAACATTTCGCTGAAAAATTCGCTGAAACATTCGCTGAAACATTCGCTGAAACATTCGCTGAAACATTCGCTGAAAAAAACATTCGCGCTCCGTCAAAACATATCAAATGGGCCACATACACAATGGCGTGTAAACGCAGCGTACGTGTATAGAATAACACATAATGCAGACATGGCATTGCACACGCATGCACATGCTTCTATTGGGTTATCTCATTAAGTATACAGCAGGGAGCAGGGATGAGTTCACATTTTGCCTGTTATTTCAATGCCTGAAAAAAAGGTCAAAAAATTATGATTTTTCACGACCCCACCCAGAAAAAATCCATGGATACACCCCTGCTGGCATTCCGCTGCCACATCCACAAATATAGCAAGTCACGGCTGGTTAAAGTGGCACGAGCGCGTCCCCTCTCCTCCTCATCTCCCTTCCTCCTCTATTGTGACGCTCTCTCTCATCTGCCTACTCTATACTTTTGCTTTCTATTTCTCTCCCTCTCTCTCTCTCTTCTCTCTTTCTTCTGTTCTCTCTCTTTCTCTTTTTTCAGCTCTCCTCTCGCTGCCTCCCACGCTGCCCCCCTCTCTCTCTACTCTGTCTCTCGTCGTCTCGCTCTCTCTCTTCCCTCTCTCTCCCTCTATCTCTATCTCTCTCTCTCTCTCTCTCTCTCTCTCTCTCTCTCTCTCTTTCTCTCTCTCTCTCTCTCTCTATGCTATCTATCTATCTATTCTCTCTCTCGCTCTCTCTCTCGCTCTCTTTCTCTCCCTTCTCTGTCTCTCTCTCTCTTCTCTTTCTTTCTCTCTCTCCCTCTCTCGTATCTCTCTCTCTTTGCTTCTCACTCACACTAGGGGCAAAAAAAATCAGCGTAGAGTGTGGTTGGACAAACAGTCTTGCACAACATGCGCAGCGGCAGTGCGCATGTGTCACTGTATATCTGCAGGAGCTAATAATGACAAATATAGCAAATATATAATATATATTATATATATTGACAAATATTGACAATTAATAATAATGATTTGTGCATTACTTAGCTCCTGCATTATCTGTTATATATGGCAATTACCATCACAGCGCCCTCTGGCGTGTTTGCCTTGCTTGGAGAGTGACTGAGAGGGACGGAAAGGAGAGTGAAGATAGGAGCGAGGTAGTAAGGTGGATGGAGGGAGGGAGGGGTAGAGGGAGGAAGGGAGGAAGAGAGAGAGAGGGAGGGAGGGATAAAGGTAGGGGGAGACGGGCAGTGAAGAAGGGAGGGATGTAGAACCCAATGTGACATGAATGTGGGGAGGGAGGGGCAGAGGGAAGGGTAGAGAGAGGAAGGGAGGGAGGGATGTGAAAGAGTGGGAGGGCGAAGAGCGAGGTAGGAAGCAAGAGTGAGGTGCGGATATATAGTCAGATGGAGGGATGAATGAAGAGAGTAAGGTAAAGAGTGAGAGAGTGAGAGCTGAGAGCACTAACGTATGTTCCCTTGGCTGTGCTCACGTAAAGCCTGATAGGGGTTCATCCATGTTATTTCCGTTTATTTCCCTGTAGATGGAGTCACCCGTCTTGAGAGGCACGCACAACCAGCTAGAGGCAAACGTAGCATCGTCTGGTTGAGTCCATCTAAGCTTACATTCAGAGGTGAGAACTAACATAACTAACCTAAATAACGCATAAAACCAGCAAATATCGGCAGTTGTAATTGAATGATGAACCAAAGAAGGAATGCGTGAATGTATGATCGAACGAATAAACGAGCGAATGACATGCGTTCGCTAAGATAGCCGGACGGATGGCCCGCTGCGAAATTTTTTTCCCCACGAGAGTTCCGGACCCACCACAGAATGAGTGTTTTGTCATATATGGTGCTGTAATTAACACAAACCTGGCTTGGATTATAGTTTAGTGTTAGGGTTAGGGTAAGGTAAGGGTAAGGGTAAGGGTAAGCGGATTAGGTTGCTATAAATTTTACATTGGTCTTCGAGAAGTCGAGGTGAATATGGAGTTGCCCCGCCGGCTGAATTGGCTGGGGTCCGGAACCTCGTGGGAAAAAAAATTTCGCGGCCCGGGTGGACGGACCGCACGGAAGAGCGAACGAACGAACAAACAAACAAACAAACGTCTTGTCGATCCGCCAGATGAACAAAATAATACATCATATTATAAATAATATTATTTATTTAATATAACTAATAATAACATTACGGTATATTAATAATGATAATTATCATAGTATATTTATATAATAATAATCAATATTATCATTTTATGAATCATAATCAATTTTTATTAATTAATTATGCATAACAATCATAATAGCGTGTAGTAATCACCCCCACTCCGGCCCCCGCATGACCTATGGCGCCCTCTACAGGGCTTGGCGACGGGTTCACTCCCAGGGACGCGCGACCGACGGTGACGCAGCATCGTGGCGTGACGCTGACGCTCTACGCCGCCTCCTCGTCACTCGCTGCCGTCGGCATCGTCATCACTGTCGTCATCGCCGTCGCCGCGCACGCGCGATGCGGAGAAAACAGGTTACGGGGTGGTAGAGGAGGGGATATATGGTCGAGGAAGGGGTGGTATAGGCGGTGGGGGTGGTAGTAGGAAGGGGTGTAGAGAGGCATGTTCGTAGAAGAAGGCGGTAGGTAAAAGGCATGGTAGAGGAAGGGTGCGTAGAGGAGGCATGGTAGATGTAAGGGGTGCGATAGGTCAGTGCGGTGGGTTTATAGGAAGCAATGGTGATTTAAGAGGTGGGTATAGCGGGAGATGGTAGAGGGAAGGGGTGGTAGAGGCAAGGGGATGGTCGAGGAAGGGGTGGCTATAGGAAGGGGATGTAGAGAGGAACGGGTGTATGGGGTGCGGGGTATAGGAAGCATGCGTCGATTAAGAGGTGGTATAGGATGGGGCATGGTTAGAGGGAAGAGGGGTGGCTAGAGGATAGGGGGATTGTCGTAGGAAGCGGTGGTAGAGGAACT
>NW_014579339.1:11157-13867 GCF_000485595.1 Priapulus caudatus
ATGGTCTAGGAAGGGGTGGTAGAGGAGGGGATGGTCTAGGAAGGGGTGGTAGAGGAAGCATGGTCGAGGAAGGGGTGGTAGAGGAAGCATGGTAGAGGAGGGGATGGTAGAGGAAGGGGTGGTAGAGGAAGCATGGTCGAGGAAGGGGTGGTAGAGGAGGGGATGGTCGAGGAAGGGGTGGTAAAGGAAGCATGGTCTAGGAAGGGGTGGTAGAGGAAGGCATGGTCTAGGAAGGGGTGGTAGAGGAGGGGATGGTAGAGGAAGGGGTGGTAGAAGAGGGGATGGTCGAGGAAGGGGTGGTAGAGGAAGGGATGGTAGAGGAAGGGGTGGTATAGGAAGGGGTGGTATAAGAGAGTGTGGTCGAGGAAGGGGTGGTATAAGAGAGTGTGGTATAAGGGATGTCAAGGTAGGGGTTGGGATGGAATAGGACGGGTGATTGGGGTGGGGTAGTAGCGGAGGGGTGGCAGGGGTGGGCTGGTAAAGGATGCGTGGTGGGGGTTGGGTGGTAGTAGAGGTGGAGGTAGTAAGGGTGGGTGGTATAGGAGGCAGGGTAGGTGTTGGCGTGGTAGGGGAGGGGTTACATAAATGAAGGTGGTATAGGAGGGGTGGTAGGGGTTGAATAATAGGGGTGGAATGGTAGGGGTGGGGAGTGCTGAGAGTTCGATATCTAGGTCTATAACGAATCTTTCGCGTGACCTTTCACGTGATGTCACAGGTCGTCGGCAGCGGCCATCGGTGACCTCTTGACCTTCGGCTGCAGCCTGTGCTTCGCGTCGGTCATTCTGTACGGAATCGACCGCAACCTGCTGACCAGCGAAGATCACCTGGACCGCGTCTGTCAGGTTGGCTTCTCATTTTCACTTTGTTTGACATTGTTTGACATTTTCATTGCCAAAAAAAAAGAAATTCCATTTCAATTTTGTTATCATCATCATCATCTTATTATTAGGATTATGAATTTTTTTAAATATCATCACATATATATATAATGCATAAATAATATCTATTTACGCTTACAGGCGCGCTCGTGGGTTCTCTGCTACGGTTTCACTCTCACGTTCGGCGTGCTGCTCGCAAAGACGTGGCGCACCGCGCGTGCGCAGTACCGCACACGCCACGGTCTCCACGAGGTAGGCAATGACGTCACGTCGTCATAGACGCTCGCAGGGGCTCGCTATAGCAGTAACTAATGACGTTATGACCGTAAAGATGAACGCAGGGCTGTCTTAAGAGGTCACAAATGATGTCATAAGGTTATAGACGTTCATAGCTACATGGTCCACTATTGAAGCAACTGTTCATATCCACGTTGGTGATGGTTTATGCCATGTGTCGTCCGGGATGCGAAATTTTTTTTCCCACGAGAGTTCCGGACCCACCACAGATAGTGTTTTGTAATATATGGGGCGTATATAACACAAACCTGGTTGGATTAGTGTTAGGGTTCGGTTTCGGGTTAGGGTTAGGGTTAGGGTGTATACATTTTACATTGTTGCTTCGAGGAAGTCGAGTGAATGGAGTGCGCTGATTGGCTGGGGTCCAGAACTCTCGTGGGGAAAAAAATTTCGCGTCCGGGATGGGATGGTTAGAACTATAAGGAGGTATCGACGCTATCTAAAGCAGAACAAGAAAAAGAATCAGAAAAGTTAGAGGACGAAGATGAAGAAGAAGAAGAAAAGGAGAAGAAAAAAAGAAGAAGAAGAAGAAGTAGATAACGAAGAAAAACGAGAAGCCAAAAAGAAGAAAAAGAGGTGAGAACTTGTTAAAACTGACACCTATTGTTTCTCGTCCGCATACAGGAGTTGATACAAGACTCGATGCTCGTCGTTGCCGTCGTCATAGTCATCGCTTTCGACACGGTCGTTCTCACAGTGTGGACATTAGCCGATCCTCTACAGTCTACAGTCTGGAACCTTACTCCCGAGGTACGCTAAGGGAGGGAGGGAGGGAGGGAGGGAGGGAGGGAGGGAGAGAGAGACAGAGAGACACAGTGTTGGATGCATCTAGCCCGATCCTCTATACAGCTTACAGAGTCTGGAACTGTTACTCGCGAGGTACGCTAAGGAGGGAGGGAGGGAGGGAGGGAGGAAGCGGAGGGAGGGAGGGAGAGAGAGACAGCGAGAGACACGTGTGGCATTAGCCGATCCTCTACAATCTACCAGCTGGAACCTCGACTTCCGAGGTACCTAAGGCGAAGGGAAGGGAGTAGAAGGAGGGAGGGAGGTGAGGGAGAGAGGGAGGAGGGAGGGAGGGAGGGAGGGGAGAGGAGGGGAGGTGAGGGAGGGAGGTAGGAGGAGGGAGGAGGCGAGGAGTAACGCGGGAGGGAGGGAGGAGGATTGGAAGGGAAGGAGAGGCTGGAGGGAGAGGGGGCGGATGAGAAGGAAGTGAGGGAGAGGAGAGACAGAGAGCACAGCAGTGTGGATCATTAAGCCGATCCCTACAGTCTACCGTCTGGAACCTCACTCCCGGAGGTATCTAAGGATCGGTGGAGGGAGGGGAGTAATAGGGAGGGCAGGGAGGGGAGGGCGAGGGTGAGGGGTAGGAGGGGGGGAGATCGTCTCGGGGCAGCGAGAGATGGAGTCAAATGAGCGAGGGACTGCTGGAGGCATGGCAAAGGAGCGAGGAGGGGGGGATGGAGGAGGGCCGGAGGGAAGCGAGGAGAGAGAGACGGAAAGACAGAGACACACGCCTTTGTGACATTAAGCCCGCG
>NW_014579339.1:13892-14881 GCF_000485595.1 Priapulus caudatus
TAGAAGAAGCATGGTCTAGGAAGGGGTGGTAGAGGAAGGGGTGATAGAGGAAGGGGTGGTATAGGGGTGGGGGTAGAAGAAGCATGGTCTAGGAAGGGGTGGTAGAGGAAGGGGTGATAGAGGAAGGGGTGGTATAGGGGTGGGGGTAGAAGAAGCATGGTCTAGGAAGGGGTGGTAGAGGAAGGGGTGATAGAGGAAGGGGTGGTATAGGGGTGGGGGTAGAAGAAGCATGGTCTAGGAAGGGGTGGTAGAGGAAGGGATGGTAGAGGAAGGGGTGGTAGAGGAAGCATGGTCTAGGAAGGGGTGGTAGAGGAAGGGTTGGTATAAGAGAGTGTGGTCGAGGAAGGGGTGGTAGAAGAGAGTGTGGTATAAGGGATGTTGTGGTAGGGGTTGGGATGGAATAGGACGGGTGATTGGGGTGGGGTGGTAGCGGAGTGGTGGCAGGGGTGGGCTGGTAAAGGATGCGTGGGGGGGTTGGGTGGTAGTAGAGGTAGAGGTAGTAAGGGTGGGTGGTATAGGAGGCAGGGTAGGTGTTGGCATGGTAGGGGAGGGGTTATATAAATTAAGGTGGTGTAGGAAGGGTGGTAGGGGTTGAATAATAGGGGTGGAATGGTAGGCGTGGGGAGTGCTGAGAGTTCTATATCTAGGTCTATAACGAATCTTTCGCGTGACCTTTCACGTGATGTCACAGGTCGTCGGCAGCGGCCATCGGTGACCTCTTGACCTTCGGCTGCAGCCTGTGCTTCGCGTCGGTCATTCTGTACGGAATCGATCGCAACCTGCTAACCAGCGAAGACCACCTGGACCGCGTCTGTCAGGTTGGCTCCTCATTTTCACTTTGTTTGACATTGTTTGACATTTTCGGTGCCAAAAAAAAGAAATTCCATTTAAATTTTGTTATCATCATCATCATCATCATCATCATCATCATCATCATCATCATCATCATCATCATCATCATCATCATTTTATTATTACGATTATGAATT
>NW_014579339.1:14891-27835 GCF_000485595.1 Priapulus caudatus
GAGAGAGAGAGAGAGAGAGAGAGAGAGAGAGAGAGAGAGCGATATAGATTCACGCGGATTAATCCACGCGGAAGAGGGGACTAACTTGTTTCTCGCAAGGTACGTAGAAATGGTCATTGAGAAACATTGCAAAAGCAACCGGTCGTAATATATATATATATATATATATTTATAACCTTGAGATTTTTTCTTTGCTGGCAGGTCAGCGTGGAAGATGATGTCATCGTGATGCCACAGTCGTCGGTGTGCGACAGCGAGTGGGAGTATGCGTTTATCGGCCTACTCTACACATGTAAGGCCCTGGCCATGTTCTACGCCAGCCTGCTCGCATTACAGACGAGGTGAGCTCTTACCCCGACCGTGGCGCCATCTGTGGGCGCCAGATGAAAACTATGACGAATCGCCTGTTGAAAAATATTGCTGCGAGCAATCATATGCTGCGTTTACTCTATCGATTTTTGTCAGCAAATCGTACTGATTTCAAGTGCATTCCAACAAAATCGGCTGAAATTCGATTGTATTGGAGTCGGAGTCTCAGTCAAGTCGCCGAGTTGGAGAAATAGAACGTGTTCTATTTCTCCAACTCAGCCCGACTCCGACTCCAATACAATCATATTTCAGCCGATTGTGTTGGAATGCACTTGAAATCAGTACGATTTGCTGACAAAAATCGATAGAGTAAACGCAGCAATAGAGTGTGTGAGACGGTGACAGAGAGAGAGAGAGAGTGAAGAGAGTAAGAGGTGTAAGGAGCTGACGAGGAGTAGGTGGCAGCGCGAGATAATATAAGGAGAGGCATTTTAGGCACCGTTCGCAATTATCAACGTAGTAACAAGCGTGCAAAACTAGATTCCGTGGAAAACACAGAAGTACATAAGCAGGTTGTTGGTAATGTAAATAAAAACATTAACCCACCGCTTTTAATCTTCAGCCCTATGCACGCTGAAATAGAAATAATAGAATAAAAGAAATAATAAAATAATAAAAGAAATAATAGAATAAAAGGTTTAATATCGCCTTTTCACTATATTTAACTATTCACGGTATTTTTACGTTACAATGTCCAATCTATGGTCCAATCAATAACGATCACAAAATACAGACAACAGCGGAAATACGTCATTCTTGACCTCTGACCTTCTCAGGAACGCGCCGCCGACGGCGGAGAGCAAAGACGGCCGCCAGGTGGCGTGGGCGGTGATCAACACGTCTGTGCTGTGTGCGATCGCAGCGCCCCTGCTGACGGTGGCGGGAGGCGACGCTCAGACGTCGTTTGCAATGTTTTCCGTCTGCGCGCTGTGGGTGACGGCTGTGACGCTAGCACTTGTCTCCTATCCACGGGTGAGTGCGGAGGAGGTGAGGGAGGGAGGGGGAGGGAGAGAGGGAGAGAGAGAGAGAGAGAGAGAAAGAGAGAGAGAGAGAGACGGAGAGCGAGGACCGACTGGAGACGAGGGAGGATGCGAGGAAGGAGGAGGACAAAAAGGAGAGAGACGAGAGAGGGACGACGACGAGGAGAACATTAGACGGGAGAGTAATACTATTAGTCATATATATATAAAACTTATATAGGAGACGAGAGAGAGAGAGGAGAAGAGCCGGAGAGATGAGACGCGAGAGAGCGCGGGAGGTCGGAGAGGAAGACCTCGGAGTCGCCATAGCGAGCGAGGACGCGACGAACGACGAGAGAGACGGATTGAGAGCAGAGGTCATGCGAGAAGGAAAGAGGAGAGAGAGCGATGCGAGTGCAGACGAGGAGGGTGAAAGGAGAGAGAGAGGAGATGCCGGTGAGAGCGACAGGGAGAGAGATGAGCAGGATTGAGTAGAGAGAGCAGAGCGAGAGAGAGAGACGATGGAGAGGACGAGAGAAGAGAGGAGAGAGGGACGATGAGAGGAGAGGCGCTGGAGAGAAGAGAGAGAGAGAGAGAGAGAGAGAGAGAGAGAGAGAGAGAGAGAGAGAGAGAGAGAGATTGACTCTCCCCCACTTTCAGTTCGTACGGTCGGATCCGCCTGCCGCCAAACCTCGCCCCATCCAGCTCTCAAGAATCGCCCGCGAACGCCAGCAAGTGGCGCCAGCTACCGGTAGTACGGTACCTATCGGGACGTCGGCAGGGCGGGCGGTCGGCGGACGGACGTCGGCAGGGCGGGCGGTCGGCGGACGGACGCTCGGGGATCTCCTGAGAGAGCGGGACGCACTGCGCAACGCGCTGTCACTGGTGAATACTTCGGCCATCAAAGTCAGAATGTGCAATATATTCGTTATAAAAATCTACCCTAGTTACTCTGTGTGTAAATGCATTCGTGTATAAATCACACCCGATATTTTGCCTTGAAAAGTTAGTACATTAACAAGATTTCTTAGCGTCGCGTATAAGTCGCACCCCTGATTTTTTTTATTGAAGTTGTGTACAAAAAAGTGCGTCTTATACACGAGCAAATACAGTAATTTGCTCCGTTAGTCCAGTTTATCATGTTCAAATAAGAGCTTACCTAGTGATGTAGATCACTAGGTACATCGGGGAAAGATGTAGGAACGCGCACGTTTTTATCTAGAACAATACTGTACTTACTATGATTTAATTTGTTAAGTGAAATCAATTAAGTTGATTAATTGAATTAAACGTATCTGTTAATTGAATAATTAAACGTCAATCTGTTAGCGGAGATTTCCGTTGAACAAGGAATGACCGTACCTCGAATTTCTTTATTTTCAGAAACATGAACAACTGATGCACTACAGGACTCTCGAGAAAGACAGGAGCGGTCGAGGAGGCAGGGATGAGGATGAGGAAACAGATAGAGAGGATGACGATAGAAGAGGCGGAGAGAATAAAGATGCGGAGTGGGAAGTAACAAAGATGTAACTAGACAGAGGGCACTCACGGAGAGTGCATAACTCCGCCAGCATGTAACATGTATGTGTTACGAGCTGGCTCGCCGCTCGCTGCTGGCTGCTGCTGACTGCTGCTGAACTGCTGCTGACTCGACGCGCTAATATCGATCGCGCGAACACACACAGACGCTAACTCTGGCACACGAACGCACGAGACCGATCACATAACCTCCCCTCCACTCCGTGGGGGGAGGTAATAAAAGGTAAAGTAGATAAAGACGCGGAGTGGGAAGGAACAAAGATGTAATAAAAGATACAGAGGTGGTAGACACGGAGTAGAAGGATTATAATGGCCAGAGAAAGTACGCATATATGGAGATATAGAAGATAGACACAGAGACAGAAGAGATTTTTATGGTCCAGGGTGTTCTTGTTAAAATGTTTTTTAAACTGTTGTTCAGCTTAATTGTTAAAATGCTTTCTAGTTAGAATGTTAGAATATTAATTTTTCTAGTTGAAATATTTTCTACGATTCTAGAAATATAACACATATTTCCGATCTGAATAAATCAGGATTGGTAAGGTTGCGTGACGTAGCGTAATGTAATAAATAATCAAATATAATGTAAATAAATGAATGAAATCAGACAGAATGAATGAATTCGTGAAATAAATGTAATAAATGTGAATAATCTTGCGGTTCATGATCACTTCTTGCTAGTTCTAACTAGTAATTATTTTCTAAGCTATAATTTCTCGGGGTATATAAAGAATCTATGTCGTTTGTACTCTTCTGGCGCTTTGAGCCAATAGAGAAACTCGTTTCACCAGTATCTTGTTCCCGGGGAAAAAAACATAAACAAATATGGCACCGGATTTCTAAATATGGATTTATTTCATTAAGATTGCATCGTTCCAATGTTTGCACTATTGCTTGAGATTTCAATTCAGCATTTACATACATACGCAACAGGAAACTTTATATTTTATATAGACCAAAAAATTTCGCCAAACTTCATTTCGTAATAATATCACCAATTAAAATCCATTTCATCGGTATTTGAAAGCATCAGATTTTTTATCGTCTGGCAATTCGTTTGGCAAGTGTCTACATTACGTTCTTTCTTTATTAACTCTGTACTGTTCACTCAAATTACTTAGTCCTAGCTGCTAGCTGCACCATATACAAGTGTTAACAATTTGTAAAATATACATATATATATATATGTGACATAATTTGATTGACCACATTCGTTCACGCTTACTATATCTACGATATGACTTTTAAGCGCGCTCTGTCTTCCTATGTATGTTCCTCTGCGTGTGCCTGTTTGTTTGTCTGTCTGTTTCCCTGCCCGCCTGCCTGCCTGCCTGCCTGCCTGCCTGCCTGCCTGCCTGCCTGCCTGCCTGTCTGCCCGCCCACCTGCCTGCCTGTCTGCCTATCTGTCTCTCTATCTCTATCTCTATCGCTGTCTCTATCTCAATCTCTATCTCTAATCTCTATCTATCTCTCATCTCTATCTCTCTCTCTATCTCTCTCTCTCTCTCTCTGCGCCTCTCTCTGCTCTCTCTCTTCTCTCTCTCTCTCTCAGTACTCGGTTCCCATGGCTAAGATCAAAGAAAAACTGTATGATTTTACTGCTTCCGGGCACGCCTAATTCACTTACATTATTATAAAATCATCGATTTCCACCTTACGCATTATGCAGTTTTCTCTTTTCGACGAAAAAGAAAGATATAAATTTTCTCTCAATTTCTCGAAAAATTCCAGCATAGTACATAAAAACTATCCTAGCAACACGCACTGAACCAGGATCCCCCGGTCATGCAGGAATATAAAATAATAATTATTATATACTTATATATATATATATAGCTTGAGCACACGAGTTATTACTCAATATTTTTGGTGATGCCTTGCCGCAGGGGGGGAGGAGAGGGGGGGGGGGGGGGGAGGGGGGAGTGGCAGATGAGAAATGTCAACATGGTTTATAAAAAGACGACAGTACGAGTCTCACAGGGCGCGATGTATACATACACTTGAAATGTCAATGCAATTACAAAAAGACAAACAAGAATACAAATCATGTAAATAAAAGCTTTTGCATTGTCCCCCCCCCCATACCTACCATATACATTAGAGCACGAAAACGACAAAATATTATTTAATCACCTGTAATATTGTTTAGTCGTAATACTATGTATATTTATATAGCTACCGTTATGTAATACGTCTAACTTGTAATAAACTAGTAATGAACAGTGTTATCTAGTTGATATAATTATATAGTTGATAACCATTATAAACTATTTTCTGATATCACTTCTAATACATCTTGGCAAGTCCAACGGCGGCCGACGTGCAGACGCCCATTTGCCCATACATTAAGCATACGGCTGGGAATCGTGGCGCGATGCTGGGCGAGTGAGTGAAGCATGTAGATGCAGATTTTACCATGCGGCACGTGCTGTCAGCCTGCTCGGCTCCAGTTTGAACGTGATGAGAGGCGAGAAATGGCCTGTAAGTGCAGGTGGCCTATACCAGTCGTAACAATTTAAACCTACGTTAAGTGTGTTTAGCGCATGCACAATACAAAAAAATCTTTCCAACCCAGAAAAAGGTGAATTCCGGGAAAATTTTGTGACGGAATATTCATTCAAACTTGGGAGTAGAGGTATTCTGGGCATAGATCTAATGATAAAACATTATCTAGTAGACTGCTGTTCAATGAACAGTAAGCCCGGCGCCATAGCCTGTAGTGTGCCGCTGGCCTATACCAAGTGCCGCAGGCGCGCAAATCCTTTTTGAAAATTGGGGGACACGAAGTAGCGAGCACGCCTGATTTAATGGTGGTGTGGGGGGTGGGGTCCTGGGGACAAATTTTGAAAATTAAGACCTCCTTTCATTATGTCGTTTTTCTGTGTCGTTTTGATATTAGTGGGGGTGTCTCGGAGCGCATAATTTTCCCGCACTTGAGTTCGCTGACCTATACATATGATAGTGTTTTGTAATAAATGGTTCTTATTATATTATGGGTTGGATTATAGTTATTGGTTAGTATTAGGATTCGGTAGTGTTTCGTGTAGGGTTAGGGTTAGGGGTTAGGAGTTATTCATTTTAGCATTGTTGCTTCTTTAGGAAGTCGAGTGAATTGGAGTGCTGCTGATGGCTGTTGGTCTTGGAACTCAAGTGGGAAAACAAATTGTCGTCGGACCGCGCACGGGAGGAGCAGACTAACGTTCCGGGACCAAGGCAGCCGCCGGAGGCGGGCGAAATACATCCAGTTGCGAGGATTTTAGCCCCCCCTCCCGTGAAGGACGCCTCCCGGTCCGGACAGCCCCACCCCCCCTCCGCCCCGCGTACAACGCCGCCTGCACACACACACACGACACGCACGCACGCACGCACAGCACGCACACACGCACGCACAACACACACAGCAGCAGTTGGTTTTTGAAGATTACGCAAAGGGTGTCCACATGCGAGTCCTAATTATCTACTCCTGATAAAATCAAGAAACAAAAAGCAGAAAAAGCCAATCATTTTGGTGTTGAGGCTGAATCACGAAATATATTGGTCCGTTTATTATTGTTGGTCCAAGTCAATATATATATGCTTGTAATATATAATCATCATTTGGCAATAAAAATTACCATTATTGAAAACGCGATTGCTCAGTTACAAGTGGTCCTCCTTTGCCGTGAATATAGCTCGTGTTCCCCAGCTTAATCCTTGAAGTCAGTGTCTAATTGAGTGCTATCTCCAAACTTCATAAAACATACTTTCTCTTATGATTTCGCATAACGAATTATTAATATAAGAAAACAAACGTGTTAAAAAAAGAAACGGTACTTAAATTTATCAAAGACAAATTTTTCTTAAGTTGGCATGATCATTATTATGCTCTCAAATGCAGCTGAATAAAATGAAAGGCGGTGCAAAAAAAGGAAAGAAGCCAATCGTTGACGCACTATCACACACAATAAATGGTTCTCATTCACACACACACACACAACACACACACACACCACACACACACACACACACACACAAAATCATGGTGATCAAAATCGTGGGGGACATTTGATATGATGTCCCCCTCTGAAAATTCGTGGGGGAATGTCCCCTGTCGCCCACCCCTGGAATTTGGCGCGCCCTGTATACACACTTATACACACCTAACACACTTATACCCACTATACAACACATACACACACTATAACACACTTATACACACTTATACCACTTAACAACTTATCCCACTTATACCCACTTTACACACTTATACACACTTCTACACACTTATACAAACTTATACACACTTATACACACTTATACACACTATACACACTTATACACACTGCAACACACTTATACACACTATACACACTTATACACACTTATACACACTTATACACCACTTATACACACTTATCACACACACACACGCACACATACCACACACATACACAGAGCACTTATAACACACTTATACACACTTATACACACTATACACACTTATATTAACACACAACACACACACAAACACATACACACATCACTTATACACTACATACACACACAATCCAACACACACTTATACACACTTAATACACACTTATAGCACACTTTAACACGTTATACACACACATACACATACACAGACACATACCCACACACTTATACACACTTATACACACTTATACACACTTATTACACACACACACACACACACACACACTTATCATACATACACACACACTTATACACACTTAATACACACTTATACACACTTATACGCACTTATACGACTCTTATACACATCTTATACACAACATACACACATACAGCAACACACACAACATACCAGCACACTTATACATACATACACCACGACACATACACACACACTTTACACACTATACACACTTAACACACTTCATACACACTATACACACTTATACACACTTATCACACTATACACACTTATAAAAACTTATACACACTTATACACACTTATACACACTTATACACACTTATACACACTTATACACACTTATACACACTTATACACACACACACACACACACACACACACACACACACACACTTATACATACATACACACACACATACACACACACCTTAATATTATTACACACTTAGACCACTTTATACACACTTATACACAGTAATACACACTTATACCACTTATACACACTTATACAAACTTATACACACTTATACACACTTACACACTTATACACACTTATTCACACTTATACACACTTATCTACACTTAATAGCAACTTCATACACCACACACGCACACATACACACACACATACACACACACTTATACACAACTTATACACACTTATAGCACACTTATACACACATACACAAACACTTATCATACATACACACAAACACACATACACACACACTTACACACTTATACACACTTATACACACTTATACACACATACACTACCACACACACACATACACACACACTTTACATAATACACACACACATACACACACACTATACACACTTATACACACTATACACACTTATACACACACACACACACACCACACACACACACACACTTTTATACACACATACCACACACATACACACACTTATACACACTTATACACACTTATACACAACTTATACACACTTATACACACTTATAGCACACTTATACACACTTTTATACACACTTATACACACTTATACACACTTATACACCCCCCTTATACACACACATAACACACTTATACACACACCATACACACACACTTATACACACATATAACACTTATACACACTATACACACTTATCCACCTTATAACCACTTATACACACTTATACACACTTTATACACACTTATACACACTTAATATCACACTTATACAACTATACCCACTTATACACACTTATACACCTTATACACACTTATACACATGATACGGGACACTTATACACACTTATACACACTTATACACACTTATACACACTTATACACACTTATACACACTTATACACACTTATACACAATTATACACACTTATACACACTAACACACTTATACACTGACTTAAACACAACTTCATAACACTTATATCACACTTATACACACTTATACACAACTTATAACACTTAACAGCACTTATACACACTTATACACACTGAACACACTTATACACACTTATACACACTTATACACACTTTATACACACTTATATCACACTTATACACCCTTATACACACTTATACACACTTAAACACACACACACACGCACACATACACACACACATACACACACACTTATACACACTTATACACACTTATACACACTTATACACACTTATACACACACACACACATACACACACACTTATACATACATACACACACACATACACACACACTTATACACACTTATACACACTTATACACACTTATACACACTTATACACACTTATACACACTTATACACACTTATACACACACACACACACACATACACACACACATACACACACACTTATACACACTTATACACACTTATACACACTTATACACACTTATACACACTTATACACACACACACACACATACACTTATACATTACATACACACCACACACCACATACACACACACTTATCCCACTTATACACAACTATACACACTTATACACACTTATGACACACTTTATACACACCTTATACACACACACACACACATACACACACAACATACACACACACTTATACACACTTATACACACTTATACACACTTATACACACACACACACACACATACACACACACTTATACATACATACACACACACTTACACACACACTTATACACACTTATACACACTTATACACACTTATACACACTTATACACACATACACACACACACACACACACACACATACACACACACTTATACATACATACACCACACATACACACACACTTATACACACTTATACACATTATAACACACTTATACACACTTATACACACTTATACACACTTATACACACTTAATAACACTTATACAAACTTAATACACACTTATCACACGTTGTACACACTTATAACCACTTATACACACTATCCACACGTATACACACTTATACATCACACACACACACACAACACAGCACACCACACACACACACCCACACTTATACATACATACACTACACACTACACAGCACACTTATATTACTACACACTAATACACACTTCTACCACTGTATACACACTCTATACAACTTATACACATTATACACACTTATACAACTTATACAACACTATACACACTTATACACACTTATACACACTTATACACACTTATACACACTTATACACACTTATACACACTTATACACACACACACACGCACACATACACACACACATACACACACACTTATACACACTTATACACACTTATACACACTTATACACACACATACACACACACTTATACATACATACACACACACATACACACACACTTACACACTTATCACACTTAACCCACTTATACACACCATACACGACCACACACATACATACACACACACTATTACATACATACACACACACATACACAACAACTTCATCACACTTATACACACTATACACACTTAATACCACACACACACACACACACACACACACACACACACACTTATACATACATACACACACACATACACACACACTTATACACACTTATACACACTTATACACACTTATACACACTTAATTACACACTTATACACACCTTATACACACTTATACACACTTATACATACTTATACACACTTATACACACTTATAACACACACATACAACACTTATACACACACATACACACACACTTATACCCACATATACACACTTAACACTTATACACACGTTATACACACTTATACACACTTATACACAACTTAACACACTGTAATAAACACACTTATACACACTTATACACACTTACACACTTATCAACACACTTATCAACACACTTATCAACACACTTATCAACACACTTATCACATGATACACACTGATACCCGCCCGCAACCCCTAAAATTTTACCCACACCCCTTTTTAATAACACTTTTTATACACACTTATTACCACTTAATACACAACTATACACACTTAACACACTTATACACACTTATACACCACTTAATACACACTTATACACGACTTATACACACTTATAACACACTTTATACACCACTTATACACCACTATACTACACTTAATACACAGCTTAACACACTTAATACACACTTATACACACTGATACACACTTATACACACTATACACACTTAATAACACAGCTTATACACACGTTATACAACTTTATACAACCCTTATACACCTTATACACACTTATACAACACACACACACACCACACATACACACACACATACACACACACTTATACCACACTTATACACACTTATACACACTTATACACAGCTATACACACACACACACACACATACTACGACACACTTAATACATACATACAGCAACACATACACACAACTTTAATACACACTTATACACACTTATCACACTTATACACACTTATACACACTTATACACAACTTACTACACCTATACACACACACACACACACATACACACACACATACACACACACATACACACTTATACACACTTATACACACTTATACAGCACTTATACGCACTTATACACACAACACATACCCATACACTTATACCATACATACACCACACACACACATACACACACACTTATAGCACACTTATACACACTTATACACCAACTATACAACTTATACACTCTTATACACACTTATACAACACATACACACACACACATACACACACACTTAATACATACATACACCACACATACACACACACTTATTACACACAGCAACACAACACACACAGCACATACACACACACTAACATACATACACACACACATACACACACACTATACACACTTATACACCACTTATAACACATTATACACACTTATACAGCACTTATACACACTTATATCACACATACACAACACACAACACACACATACACACACAGCTTATACATATGTAGCGTTTTCGTGTCTTTCGCGACAACAGGGCCCCACCTGACATACGCAGTAACTAGCAGTTTACCTCACGTATAGTGCAGTGCAACAGCGGTGGATAGTGCAACGAGAAATACAAAATGGATGTTCCTAACCATATGTGTCGTAATCGTCCCACTCAGCTCCTGCTCCCCGCGAGCGCCTCAGATGCTACTGCGCTCTCGTCGTGGCCAACCCAGCGTTCGTTTCATCTCCGGTGCTTGTCGTTAGTTAACAATGCAGATCGACGCGTCACAGACAAACAGTGCACAACACAACACAACACGGCGCCCTTATGACGCGGGGGCTCTCGGAGATTTATATTCACGTGTAGGGGGGGAGGCTGGCTGACGACCCCCGTACGGCCACTCCAACAAGGGATGCACTCAACACCCGATGCGCTACAATGCTGCCGAGGTTAATATTAAAATACGTCAGTCGACGTCTAATTAAAGTCCGCATTACTTCTACTATTGTCGTTAACGTTACAAATTATTATTGCCTACTTTAATTGTAAATTAAGCACCGACGTGTGCCGATAATAAACAGCTCGCTGTAACTCACTATCTCCCCGGTCGCTCACTCGTGCTCTCCCTCTCGCTCGGACCCGGCAGACGGCCGCCGAACAGCCGCTTCAAATCTCTCGTCTCTCTTTCTCTCTCCGCTCTCTCTAACTCCTCTGTCGATACTCACTCCTCAATTCCTCTGGCACTTATGCTCTCCACACCTCCCCTGCGCTCACTCAAACACAAGCTAACTCAACGCCGTTTGCACACGACGCCTGCGCAACAGCCCACTGTTTCCTACGCTAGCGCCGCTCTCGTCGCTAGAGGGGTACAAGCCGCAACTAATGCAGCGCCCATCGAATCTGGCTGTAAGTGAGTAATTGCTGCAATACACTTTATCAAAACAAACATGAAACACACAGA
>NW_014579339.1:27860-32189 GCF_000485595.1 Priapulus caudatus
TCGAATTGCATGCGAGTGCATTTTTCGATGCGCCCTTTGTAGGAATGTACGCTCTAAATTTAATGCTTAACGTCGGCCTCGGAGTCATTTCGTTTAGCGCGGGTCGTCTGACGTGGTCCGCGCCCCTATCCTGTACATTGTATAGCAAGGCGCTTCGGCGACCAGCTGCCACACCATTGAAAGTTAGCGAGGGTTCATGGGTTCGATTGCGCACTTCGGTAGCGCATTGACCACAACTTCTAAATTTAATGTTTTATGTCTTATTTTTATATTGAACAATTTTTTGTTTGTTTGCGGGAATATTTATAGTTCAATGGACAGATGAATTTACAAGTGTTAACGTTTGCAGTAATGATGGTTAGGTTTTCCCAAGTATTATCCTCTCTCTTTAAATGTTTTGGCATCCATCCATCAACTCTTTGTTAGGAAGCGGGCAGGTTGTAGCAAAGGCGCAGCTTCTCATACACTAGCGTCTCCACCCGGCGGCTTATTTAATCTCACCTGGGGATTCTTCCATACGTGCGACGCATTTTGTGATTTACGGGCGGTCTGATTCAGCTGCGGCGCGCGGTGGAGGCACCAATATAACACAGTGAATACGTGGCGCTCGCGCGCGATGCTCGGCCATTAGTTAGTACTTTATGGGCTTGTGACAGCAAAATGCGCAGGACAAGGAGACTTGGTTTCTTGATCCGTTTTGACCGACAGTGTAGTGTGCACCTCTCCGTTTGTCACCTTTGACTATATATATACGAAGCCGTGGTATTTTCCTGAGTTTATTCTACCATTCGTCGTTCCCAGTCAGGATGATTCACGATACCGTTAGTTACTTAAGGTGTGAACTATTTTAGTAAATGCGGAGCCTGTGTGTATGTAAAGAATTTATGTGTAGTTGCATGGAGTTGGGTGCATTTACACCGTTAAGAGATTATATCGTGTCGTATAATAGAACGAACGACGAGTAGCGTACCAATACTGTGTTCGTGTTATTCTATCTGTGTTATCTATCGTGGACTGTCGACGCAACCTGTTACTACCCCCATAAGAAACGGGTGCCACTAGTGCACCCACTAAACCGTAGAGCCTGCGGAGCGGGAACAGAATCCCTTGCTTAGACTATCAATCAATCAATAAATCAATCAATCAATTAATCAATATATTTACACTAAACATATGTTATTATCTAATTATTATATATAACTTATCATATATATTAACATATAACGCATCATACATTAAAAGTTAGATATCTCTATTAGGTAGTTTGGAAGATCGAGCAATACTAGGAGAATCCCTAGCTTCCCAAGAGAAGGCTTATTACCGTAGGCGCGATGTGAAGCGCGCGGCCAGCCATGCACGTCGTGCGCGCTGACGTCAGCATGTTTGTTGACATAACAACTGGGGTGACCACGCGACCAGACGCAGTAGTCGCATCTACCGATCTGATCGGAGTGCTAGAATTAGTATCCGCTCTACGTTGCTCCACAGACGCATCTACCGTGTTATCGATTACTATCGCATGCTATTGATTGGCACATCGATCAAATTCGATCGGATATCGGTTAGAATTGTATAGACAGTATGGAATGGGCGCGTTCTTGCTTCAGTAAGTATACCGTATGTGTATTGTAATTGTGTTACCGTATTGTTTAATGTGACTGTTTACCGTATTGTAGCTGTGTACCGTATGTGTATTGTAATTGTGTTACCGTATTGTTTAAAATATATATTAGTCAGAAATAGCTAAACGAGCCAGGTCAAACAGAGGTCAGGGAGACATAGACCTTATCTGCGTAAATAAAGCTTTTGCTATTTCCCCCCCCATCCTATCATATACATTAGAGTACGAAACGCACAAAATAATATTTAATCACCTTTTATAATAGTAGTAATACTATTATATTTTATATACTACGTTATGTAATACGTTCTACTCGTATAACTAGTAATGAACAGTTGTATCTAGTTGTATAATTATATAGTTGATAACCAATATAAACTATTTTCTGATATCACTTCTAATACATCTTGGCAGTCAACGGCGACCGACGTTGCAGCGCCATTTGCCCATACATTAGCATAGCTGGGAATCGTGGCGCGATGCTGCGAGTGAAGTGAAGCATGTAGATCAGATTTTACCATGCGCACGTGCTGTCAGCCTGCTCGGCTCCAGTTTGAACGTATGAGAGGCCGAAGAATGGCCTGTAGAGTGCCAGGTGCCTATACCAGTCCGTACACAATTTTAACTACGTTAGTGTGTTAGCGCATGCACAATATCTCACCAGAGTAATCGTATTTTGTGACGGATATGCATTCAAACTGGAGAGGAGGTATTCTGGCATAGATCTATATGATAAAACATTATTAGTAGACCTGTGTTCATGAACAGTAGAGCGCCATAGCCTGTAGTGTGCCCGCTGCCTATACCAGTCCGTACACAATCTGACTACGTTAGTGCGTTAGCCCATGCACAATATATCACCAGAGGAATCGTATTTTGTGACGGATATGCATTCAAACTGGAGATGAGGCAGCATGCGCAATCTCTCGCGGTAGTGGAATCATATATTGTGACGAATATGCATTCAAAATGGAGAGGGGGTATCCCAGCATAGATTTATGTGATAAATCGCTGTCAGTAGACCTATGTTTATAAATAGTAGAGAGCCCTAGCCTGTAGGGTGCCCGCTGCCTATACCAGTCTGTACACAATCTGACTACGTTATAGTGTGTTAGCGCATGCCCAATATCTTACCAGAGGAATTGTATGTTGCGACGGATATGCACTATTCAAACACCTGGAGAAAGAGGTATCCTATGCATAGATTTATGTGATACAACACTATCAGTAGACCTGTGTCATGAACAGTAAGAGCGCCATAGCCTGTAGGAATGCGCCGCTGCAGTCAACAAGTCCGTACACAATCTACTACGTTAATTGCGTTGCGCATGCAGAATGTAACGCGTGCAAAGCGTGTACAGGCCAAAATGGAGGCTACAAATTCCCCACCGCGACGCAGTACGGAGGAATGGTAGGCGCATAGATTAATCACTCGCGCTAGATATTGCGCCCGTAACATATGAGGGCGCCAATTAGAGTAGCGCTTCATATCTGATATTGCGCGCTATTGCCTATCGAGGCCAGATTAAGAGTAAGCGGCTTTCATGTCTGGTATTGGAGGCGCTAGCACAATGAGGGACCAAATTAGTGTAAGGCGCTTCGATATCTGGATATTAACGCGAAGGCATTATAACATGCCTCCGCATACGCCGTATCAATATTCGCGAGGGCGTTTGAGGGTCCGTTCTAGTGACGCTATCGGTTTATAATATTGGCATTGTTGACGCGCGATGTTTTGAGCCGGTTTAAGTTGACGCTTAATCGCTTTGTAATGCTTGTTGACGCCGATGCTGAGGCCGTTCTAGTGACCCGTAATCGGTTTTATAATTGGGCCTGTGACACCGATGCGAGGCTACCGGTGAGAATGCCGTCACGCATGCGCCGCGGGCGTGCTGCAGGGATAAAAGCCGGAGCTGACGGCGGATCGGGGAGGACTCCGTCAGCAACGCGGGCATCTCAGCAGGCACGACCGAGGCACTGTAAACTTCAATAAACGAAAGCGTTTCTAGTCATGGTAAATATCTGGCTTCTAATTCTCGATCTATGCTATTTGGCTTCAGCACTATACCCTACAATCAACAATAGGCTCAACCACGCCGCGGGCTGAGAGCGTTAAGAGCCGGAGGAACGTTACATTGATGCGTGGAGGATTCGAAGCCCTGGTTGGGCGCGGCTACTCCCACGGTACGGGGGGAGGAGCACGCTACACGATCACTCGGCCATCAGTAGGATCGTGCCAAAGACCGTCGACGTCAGCGTCTCCCGCTTCTGACATGGACGACTCCGGATACAGCGGCTGCAACAGACCGTCCACGTCAGGCGGCGGGGGGCCAAGCGCGGGATGCGCGGAGTAAGCTAACCTTTGCCGTTTCTGACGTTACGAGATTAAGTTATTGGCTATAGTATTACTGTTCTCATCCATTACTGTCCGCCGTTCCCTTGCTTAGGCGGGCGTACGGCTGCGACGTCATGTACCACTACGACGGCCTAGCACTTCATATCGTCCTCCGCCCTCTCACCTCCTCCTCCTCGCCTTCCTCCTGTCCACTCGTAGTCCCCGAGTCACGTCATTCATTGCATTACTGTGCGTGGCGTTGTGTCGGTCTATAACGCGGTGCGTGTGGGCGCGTGTGTGTGTGCGTGCCCGCCTCTGTAAACGAGTGTGTGCGCGCGCGAAAAAGCCCGTTTGTTGTGCGCGTGTTTTACCT
>NW_014579339.1:33311-36089 GCF_000485595.1 Priapulus caudatus
ATTTGTTTTGTAATTGTGTTACCGTATTGTTTAATGTGACTGTTTACCGTTTTGTAGCTGTGTACCGTATTTGTTTTGTAATTGTGTTACCGTATTGTTTAATGTGACTGTTTACCGTATTGTAGCTGTGTACCGTATGTGTATTGTAATTGTGTTACCGTATTGTTTAATGTGATTGTTTACCGTATTGTAGCTGTATACCGTATGTGTATTGTGAAGGTATAATAATAATAATAAATTAATAATTTAATTAGGTGCGCGCGTGCAGGTGAGCGAGCGCGTAGACGTGTATGTGTGTTCGTTAGTTCTCGCGTGCGTCCGTGTGCGCGCGTGTGACTGTTTCCTGGCCTGCATCTGCGGTAGCTGTGCGTGCGTGCGTGCGTGCGTACGTGCGTGCGTGCATGCATGCATGCGTGCGCACAGGCACTTGGAGCGTTTCAATAAAATATAATGCTAAATAAATAACGAAATCTATTTACTACCAAAAGATGCGCACCTTCTGTAGGCATGTCACGCTCTAAATTAAATGCTTAACGTCGGCCCTAAGTCATTTCGTTTGGGCGACGGGTCGCCGACGTGTCCGCGCCCTATCCCTGTACATTCGTATAGCAAGGGACCTTCGGCAGAGCAGTGCCACCACATTGAAGTAGCGAGGGTGCATTTTTTCGATGCGCACCTTCTGTAGGCATGCCACACTCTAAATTAAATGCTTTATGCTCTATATTATTTTTTGAACAAATTTTTTGTTTGTTTGCGGAATATTATAGTTCTATGGAACAGATGAAATTTACAAGATGACAACGATGCAGTAATATGGTTGGGTTACACCAAGTATATCCTCTCTCTTTAAAATGTTTGGCATCCATCCATCAATCTATTGTAGGGAAGCGGCAGGTGTAAGAAAGCGCAGCTTCTCTACACCTGGCGTCTCCACCCGCGGCTTCTCTACACCTGGCTTCTCCATACGTAGCGCGCACTTTGATAATTTCCCGGGGGTCTGATTCAGCCTCGCCGCGCGGTGGAGGCCACCAATATAACACCAGTAATACGTGGCGCTAGCGCGCGATGCTCGGCCCAATTAGTCTAGATAACTTTATGGGCTTGTTGACAGCAAATGCGCAGGAACAAGGAGACTTGGCTCTGATCCGTTGACCCGACCAGTCGTGTTGTCATCCCTCTCCGTTTGTCCCCCTTTGCCTTTTCATACGAGCCGTGGTATTTCCTGGTTTAATTCCTACCATTCGCCGTCCCCCCAGTCAAGCATCTTCACGAACCGTTGTACTAAGGTATGAAACTATTGTAATGCGGAGCCCTGTGTGTATGTAGATATTTGTGTAGTTCGGCATGGAGTTGTGGCATTTACAACCGTTAAGAGATTTATATCGCGTGTCGTATAATAGAACGAACCGACGAGTAGCGGTACCAATACTGTGTTCGTGTTATTCTATCTGTGTTATCTATCGTGGACTGTCGACGCAACCTGTTACTACCGGCCCATAAGAAACGGAGTGGGCCACTAAGTGCACCCACTAAAACGCGTAGAGCCTGCGGAGCGGAACAGAATCGCTTGCTTAGACTATCCATAAATCAATAAATCAATCATGACAATTAATCAATATATTTACACTAAACATATATTATTATCTAATATTATATAATAACTTATCATATATATTAAACATATAACGCATGCATATACATTAAAAGTTAGATATCTCTATTAGGTAGTTTGGAAGATCGAGCGATTACTAGAAGAATCCCAGCTTCCCAGGAGAAGGCTTATTACCGTAGGAGCGATGTGAACGGCGCCGCCAGCCATGGCACGTCCGTACGCGCTGACGTCAGCATGTTTGATGACCTAACAACTGGGTTGACCACGCGACCAGACGCAGTAGTCGCATCTACCGATCTGGGGCGCGTTTCACAAAGCTCCGTTCGCTATATTCTCTGCTATCTCCTCCGCTAACGTCCCCGAGTTGTCCGCTAATAGGCGGAGGAACGCGTTTAGCGAAACCTCCGTTCGCTAAAGTCGCATCGCTTTTTACCGGCACTTTAGCGGACAACTTTAGGCGGGAGCTCCTGCACGTCCGCTAAATTTAGCGAGGGACTCTATGGTGTATATAAAACCCATAAAAATACAAAATTCGCACTAATCTACCATGAAATAAGAGCTTTTGTAATAAAAATAGTCTTGGCTGTTTATCGTGCGTGTTATTGCACGGAAAAAGAATTTGTTTATAACTCTGCACTAGGAGTATGAGCAAAGGTTGTGTAACTAGTTTACGCATGCATGCAATGGATTGTATATCTACCGATTTACACGTAGGTCCTACGCGTGTTGGCGAGTATTATGATTAGTACCGTTTTTCCGAAAACGAGAAAAACGAAGTTCCGAGCATGTGGCACACGATGCTACGAATCTTGCACGTTACCCCAAAAAAGCACTTGACTACAATGCGTAAGGCTAACGCTCCATTAGGAGTGTATCCAATCGTCGAATTCCACAACTGCGAGCACAGAGCTGTGTAGCGAGAATCGTGATACAACATACAACAAGAGATTTGCAATGTAAAACTGTAAACGAGTATGTAATCTGTAAGAAGTTTGTGTATGTATCTCTGCCGTGTGTATGTGTGTGTGTGTGTGTGTGTGTGTGTGTGTGTGTGTGTGTGTGTGTGCGTGTGTGTACGTGTGTGTGCCTGTGTTGTGTGTGTGTGTGTGTATGTGTGTAGTGTGTGTGTGTGATGAGTGTGTGCGTGTGCGTGTGTGTGCGTGCGG
>NW_014579340.1:0-21549 GCF_000485595.1 Priapulus caudatus
TGTAGCATAAATGAAAATCTTTATGACGACTATAACCGCGATATAAATAATGTACACGTAGCGTGAAACACTCCCGATTCCTATAATATAATCTTAGTATTATCATATTATACCATATTATATTATCAGAGATCAGCTGCACGTGAAACACGCCTGAACGGTCCACTGTGTCCGCGTGACCCGGTGACTTCTAAGTTCTTACCTGCCCACATCCCCGTTTAGGATGGATAAAAACGTGCTTTTAGTTTTACTATACGGAGGTGTTAATATTAATAACGACATTATGTGACTTTATATCTGGGTTATGTGGATATGTTTGGTATGGATTGTAGGAAGAAGATTATGCGCCGTGTGTGGTGTTCGTATGTATTTACACGTAGGCGCAGTTGGCGGTGCGAATTACATCAAGTGACAGTGTGGCGTGTGTACGTAAGTCAAAACAAGGACACGGACGTGTGGTATTCATTCTACATTTATAATTATGATAGGTGGATTCGCCGGATTAAATCAGGTATGTATATAGACGAGGGCGTGTAATAATTATAAATTTACGTGACGTCCTGTGAACGTTTTTGTACATAGCGTATGCATGTATCTCTGCACGAACACATACAGGCACTTGGAACAGAGTCAGGCAGTAGTGCTAGTGGGAAATGATTGTAAAGTTTTAGGTAATAGTACACAGTGGTTTAAACACGCCGCAGTATTTACATGAAATCATTCCGGGCTTATAAACCGAATCACCGTAACATCTCACTACTCCTGTTAGCTCCACACCCTCATCTGTCTTGTGTATCCCACTCTCCATTATTTACCACACGGCCCATATAATTCATGCTGGTGCTTCTTCGCCCCACAAAACACAACGACAACCCTCCGTGTACACTCGCCCCTACCTCATATGTAAACATTTCTTCTCCGCCCTCACTATACCGGGCTTTCTGCGCCCGCTACCTATATACCATTGTACCACATCTGGTATACTATACCTCACCCCTCACACCAGAACACGTGTATTACTCAAACTACAATACCCATATCTAACATATATATAATATATATATACAAGTGTAACGTTTTTTCCCGTCCTACCCGTGACTCCTCCACTGTTCGAACGCACTGATTGTACACGTCGCACAAGAAGCAAACAACACAACTCAAAGACAAGTGTTTACCCGCCGCGCGCACATCCACCGTCCGGGGCTTGTTATTCCGCTCTGGTCAACCGACCAGAGTGGGCATAAAACGGTACTAATATTCTCGCATCGCTAAGCCGACGTCATCACCGCTACACCAGCACTCCCACCCACCCCACGAGGCGCAAGGCTTATCCCAAACGATCCTGCTGTAAGAGCGGCCAAGTCGTGAGAGATCGCTGGTGATTGCTTCGTGCTGTATCTTGGCGTTGTGCTTCCTCTTTCCGACGGATTCGCTCCTGGATGATGCCTGCCGGTTCACTACACTGCCGGTGAAACTGAACTGACTGCGCTGGACTGCACCTCGCACTGAAACTGAGCTCCACTGAGCCTGAACTGCCGGTTGCCCTCTCCTGCGCGGAGGCACCGCTATCACTACCCGCTCAGCCCAGCACCCCGGCACGTCACGCACACACGTGACACGCACGTCGGCTTGCAGCCGTCGTTCACGTAAAGTCAGCTTCAGACGTGACCCGCGACGCAGAGTTTTTTTCGCTTCCAGTCGACATAACATACGCGAGACGAATTTAGCGCCTTCTGATTGCTGCTTCGATTTCTTTGGCTTTGACCACACCCGACACCACCACACGCCACCTCCTGTCAACATACCGCGCCCAATCACACCTCAATTACCTCCGCAATCAATCCAACCCTCAACCCCACCTAACGCTAACCCCTCACACCCTAAACCGCTAAACCCTAATCCTAACCCTAACGCCTCGACGCCTAAATTAAATTAATTAACACTACTAAATGAAATGAAATTATAAAAAAATTTTTTTTCATTAAAATATTTATTGTTGTAAATCAATCATGCAAATAGTTTCCTTTATTTTGGTTAATATAGAAACAAATAGTTAAATGGATAAAGATAGCAACTACAGAAAACAAAAAAAAATAATTAAAAAAACCCAAAGCCACTTCGCAACACCGACCTTTCAACAGTACGACGGGTTCTATCCACCACGCCACACAGGATATATACAGACAACAGACATGACATATGCTAAATAAGCAAAGCACGCCTGCTGCTTTCTTCGACACAATCAGGAGGCAGGATGAACCAATCAGCAACCAATCAGAAGGCGGCTAAATTCTTCGCTATGTTAATAACCGTTTGGGAAAAAAGATTTCGCGACGCACGCACGCTGCTTTGACGTGCCCACGCCGCATTTTTTTTCCGGGCATAACGTATAACATAGCGAAGAATTTTAGCGCCTTCTGATTGGCTGCTTCGAGATTTGCTTTGGCCTTTGACAAGAGAAGCAAACGGCCCATTTGGTACATAGCGAAGAATTGCAATTATTTTGCATAATAACCCTAACCTAACCCTAACACCTAACGCCTAACCCTAACCCCTAAACGCGCTAAGCACTAATCCTAACGCCTATACCCTAACCCCAAAACCTAATTTAATTTAATTAACACTAATAAGATGAAATTAAATTATAAAATGGTTTTTTCCATTAACATATTTAATTTGTTGTAAATCAATCAACAGGCACTTTCCGTTAATGTAGAAAGCATAGTTAAATGGATAAAGATTACGAAAAATACAGAAAATCAAAAAAATAATTAAAACCAAACCGGATTCGAACAAACGACTTTTCAGAAGTAATGGCGGTGGCCTATCCACCACGCACTCAGGATAATATAAGAAACAGTACATGACATATGCTAAATAAACAAAGCACTGTTTTTGAAACCAATCAGGAAGGCAGGATAAACGCAATCAGAACCAATCAGATAGGCGCTAAATTCTTCGCTATTAAGACCGTTGGGAAACACAAAAATTTCGCGACCGCACGCCGACTTTAGACATGACTACGTGGTGTCAGCTTGCAACGCCGTCCAAGCCACGTCGGCTTCGGACGTAACGTACGCCGCTTCGGACGTGACGCACGTCCGGCTTGGTCCGGCTTCACGTGACGCGGACTCCGTCGGCTCGGACACGCTCGTGGCCAGCACGTGCATTTTGCCCTTCCTGGGGGGTAGCACCCGTCACATCCCGGGATGCTTGGGACGTACCGCCGAGAGCAGGAACGCGGATGTGATTCTGCGCAGCACGAAATTCGTTACACTACCCCCTCCGCCTTTTCGAAGTCTCGCCCCGCGAGATTCGACCAATGGGCGCTAAACGCAACGCTCCGGCCGCAGCCAGCACCAGTAGCGCATTCCGTAGCTCACGGGCTGCAGAGTAGTGCGGCGTTTAATCGCCATATGATTCCCAGATCGTCCCGCCGCCACTCGTACGAAACAGCGCGTCAAGCGTTGTCGGCAGAGTCTTGTGCGTTTGCGTGCACACCGCGGGAGAAACGGGAGAAGCAACGCCTAAGAGTTGCTTCTTCCCCGTACTCACAGACCGCGGATATCCTGCCGCCCCGCTGCCGATCGCAGGGAGTACAGGATAGGGAGTTCGTAATATTCAGCCGAGTAGCCTGTGGCCTCACACGTGACCTATAACCCCCTCCCGGCTCTAACCGTGTCCTGGCTCATGACGTCAAGCATCATAAGGCTAGCGTGCAGCACTGTATGACGTCGACCCGCTGCGGTAGCGATGCCTGTTTTACCGGCCTCTTGTGCGTCCAATACCAGTGGCTCGTTAGCTGCCACAGGTAGCACACGGCATTGGCAGATCGGGTGGCTCCAGCGATTTCGAACCACCGCCACGGCAGCATTCTTTTTTTCCATTTGTTCCGGTCGTTCGCTGTGCAGATTGCCGGCTGTCAAATGTACGTGTGAAGGCAAAGCAAATCGCGAGAGGCCGTTCCTGTGGCGAAGGGCCTCCAGCCTCTGGACGCCCTCGCTTACCCGCTGGAGAGGATAAGGAGACGGGGTGGCTTCGAATGCCTCTCGGGCGTGCCGTAAAGTTTTGCTACCTCTCAGCACTACAATGCCGCTTGCTGTTCCCCCGACGAATGACGATAGTGCCTGACAGTACGACGCCTACCCAGAGGCGCTACGATAAGTGGACGTCTTCTCATTACATATCTCACAAGTTGCACGCTGTCAGCCTGGACATGCGGTGGGAGTGTAAGTGCAACATGGCAAGCAAAGCGCGTTTTTCGGTCATCCAGTGACGTGGGCGCGACCGGACCTCGCCTTGTGACGTAGTGAGTACTGCGCAGCCGTGCGATTCAATCATGCGTCAGAAACAGGTAGCCACGCCCATCAGCTTCATACGTCCTGGCGACTCAGCACACTCGCTGAGGTCAAGGGATTCCGTGTCCCAGCCTCGGCGAATGGTGACGTCGCCTGCTTCTATGTCTTGGTCAATGGTTAGTGCCTGTGCCTATCCGCCAGCGGTCGCCTGAGTGTGGGTCAACTCAGTTGATGGCTGGAAATAGAGATTCACTGACATGGAGGGGTGAGTATAATGTGATACAGCCATCATGCAGATACTTACCTACTGACAAGCAGTACCACATCCCACGCCGACCGAGCTCTGGGCGGCACTCCGGGAATCCCAACCGGCTATGTTTCGTGCCGCACCGAAGTAAGCTGCTACCAGCCACGGGCCCCCAGCACATCGAAAGTGAGAAATCACCTGTACAGCAGTACAGGTACGCTGATCAAACTCCCTTGCCACATACGGGTCGAGCCGGTGCAACTCAGAGTTAACCTTAACTCAGGGTTAAAGTTAATCCACGACTGTGCAACCGGGTCCTGAAGATCACGGTCTCAGTTTAATTTTACAGTCAGCATTTAAATCGAAGTATGACTGTGTAAAGCTGCATCCCGTATGTCATAATAGCAGCCCGCAGTATTAAAATTACTAAAACATAAATGAATAATTAATTAAATAAATAAATAAATCATATATACATATATCACGCGCGCAATTGCAGCGTAAAAGTATTTATTAGATTTTTTCCGCCGCTAGATGGCGGGGCCAGTCAGTTACTTGCGCATTTTCGTCTGCTTCGTTGTTCGCCGTCAGAAATCTACAGGAAATCGAAATTCCAAGTTTAATTTATCTTCTAAAGTTCTATAATTGATATTATCGCGTACCGTAGTAAACGATGTATACACCTCTATGTGCGAATCCATCGATAGACGCTCTTTAGCTGTCCAACGCTGCAGAAACACTACGATACGGACTTACGGAAGGCCAGAACTGCGAATTATGAGTTTCCGAATTCAAATGTGAATTCCTAGAGAGAGAGAGACTCAGAGAGAGAGAGAGGGAAAGCGACAGAAACTCGTACCACTTCAAAGTAAGTCTGTTTATGTATTTTTATCCTGTCAAGGACGGTCCACATTCGTTTTCGCATGGCATCGCTTCTGGCGAGTGTATATATCGGGGCACTTTCTGTGGCTCTAATGAGTTGATAAATTAAAACATTCCGACACCCGGGCCCCGCTAAACCCTGAGCTAAACGGGTCTGCCATCATCAAAGCAGAGCGTCTGCCGCTTAAGTGCTCCCAGTAAGTCTCCACAGAGCATCGCATGAGAGCGGGGAAGGAGGTGGGGAAGTGGGAGTTAGCGACACTACACTAACAACACCGTGATAAATAACGGACTAGATACGTAGTTATATTTGGCTATAGCTACATAGTTATATTTGGACTAGATACATAGATAATAGTATTTCTATGTATGCGTGTCACACACCGCATACGTAGACTTATTTCACCATATTCTATACGCGTCGAACCAAGAGGATTATAAATAGACTAGAGACCGCAGAGAAATATTAATAACTATGGTTTAATTTCAATTTTTATCCATACTTATAATTTAAATTAAGCGATTCTATATTTGGAGAGCTTATTTGCAAAACTGCTTACGTCCATTTAGAAGAATTGAGTGAAAACGACAAAACACAATTACATTTGACTCATGTTGTTTATCAATTTAAATAATTTTTACATTGTGGAGTAATTATGAGGCACAGGTCATAAATAACAGGTTTTCAGAAATCCTTCACTGTTTATTTACTTTTTAGAATTAATTAACATAACTGGAAACACGGGTGTAAGCAGTTTTGAAACTGAAGTTCAATAACAAACACAAAATAATTAATTGACTCACTCCATTGGAATATTTTGGTTCAAACAATTAACCAGTTTGACTGTAAATTCAATAATACAAAACATTTCTCAGTACTGAGATGTTATTAGGTTGGGGTGGTGTGGGGGTAAATGTACGCACTCATGTTTGAAAAGTATACGCACACAACGTGTGCTTATTGTAGATCATTAGTTGTGAGAACAATATATACATTGTTCTCAGCAATATATACAATGTCATGTATGGCATGTATACATTGTTATCAGCATTAGTCAAAATGCTATAAAGTGTATTAAGTGTATCAATATGTATAAAGAATGTGCTGTTGATGGATATAAGCTATTCTTCAACTAAATGTAAAGCTGGGTTTACACTGCCAACTTTGTGTTGGCGAATTGCCGAATTGTACCAACTTCGCAACTTCGCAACTGACAATCGGCAGTGTAAACGTTGCGCGTCCAACCGATCGATAGCAACTAGTTGCTTTTTTTGCCAAGTGGTCAATCAGAGAACAGCAATCAGGCGTGTATCCCTCCACCCAGAGAGAGACAATTTGCGCGCGCGTTTCTGCGGCACGTGTCTGAGGGTGGAAAAATGGTATTTGAGGTACTTTTGAGTACATGTACAGCCTTCATTCTGACTATGACATGACTATGTAAAGGGGGCATTGTTTAGGTCGGGTTCATTATTAAATATACAGCAAAACTCTTTCTTGGAATTGTGAAAAAAGCTGTAAAAGGGTTGTAACCTCCACTCAATTTCTGTGGCCGAGCATGTGCGACACGTAGCGGCATGATGCCGCAGGTTTAATTTATTGAAATTGCTTATTTTACTAGAGCGAGAGAGAACGAGCGAGAAAGCGAGAAAGCGAGAGAGGGGAGAGTAAGAGAATGAGGGGGGAGAGAGAAAGCGGGAGAGAGAGCATGCATGGGAGAGAGTGCAACTCGGCGATTTAACAACGGTGTTCGCGCATGCGCAATATCTCCCGAGAAAATTTATATTATGCAATAATTATGAATTTAAAATGAAGAGGGGTTATCCCAGCACAGATTTCCATGATAATATACCATCAGTTGACCTCAATTATGAAATAGGAAGCAGATATTGCATGTAAGGTCCCCACTGCATATACCAGTCAGTACATAATCTGGCTACGATACTGTTTAGGCGCAGGCGCAATATCTCACCAGAGGCGTTATATTTTGTGCTGAAAATGCATTTAATATGGTCAGGGGGTATCTCAGCATATGTTTCTGTAATAAATTCTTATGAGTAGACCTGTGTGTATAATTAGGAGTGCGCCCTAGCCAGTAGGGTGCAAAACTACTACTTCAACCCCGCCCGCCCGTCCCCTTGTTTCCCTTGTCGCACGCTCAGCCTCATTCTTCTTTCATCGTCCCTCGGCTGTCTTCCCTGCCACCTTTGCTTAGTTTTCTACCCCTCCATCCCTCAGCAAGCTTTCTTTACGAACTTTTCCTTTGCCCGAGCTGCACTTCTGAAACGGTGCTCGCGCATGCGCAATATCTCCCGAGAAGAATGATATTTTGCAAACATTGTGAATTTAAAATGAAGAGGGGTTATCCTAGCATAGATATATATGATAAAATTTTACCAGTAGACCTTACTTCAGAAATAGGAAGCAGACCTTGCATGTAAGGTCCCTACTGCATATACCAGTCAGTACACGATCTGCCTACGTTACTGTTTCAGCGCATGCGCAATATCTCACCAGGAAGTCATATTTTGAGCTCAAAATGCATTTAATATGGTCAGGGGGTATCTCAGCATATGTTTCTGTAATAAATTCTTATGAGTAGACCTGTGTGTATAATTAGGAGTGCGCCCTAGCCTGTAGAGGCAAAACTACTACTTCATCGCCCGTCCGCCGACTAATTCCCTTGTCTCCTTTTCGCACGCTCAGCTCCTCTTTCTTCCACCGCCCGTCGCTGTCTCCCTTGCACCTTCGCTTCAGTCTCCCACCCCTTTCTCCCCTCCCGCAAGCAAGCTATATTACGTACTTTTCCTTTTGCCTGTGGCTGCAACGCCTGAAATGGTGCTCGCGCATGTGCAATATCTCCTCGACAAGAATGGTATTTTGGGCAAACATTGTGAATTTAAAATGAAGAGGGTTTATTCTAGCATAGAATTATATAGATAAAATTTCACCAGTAGAACGTACCTCACTTCGGAAATAGAAGAACACCTTGCATGTAAGGTCTCCACCTGCATAATACCAGTCAGTACACAATCTGGCTACGTTACTGTTTAGCTCATGCCAATATCTCACGCAGAGGAGTTATATTTTGTGCTGAAAATGCATTTAATATGGTCAGGAGGTATCTCAGCATAGGTTTCTGTAATAAATTCTTATGAGTAGACTTGTGTGTATACATCAGGAAGCGCCGTAGCCAGTATGGTGCAAAACTAACTACTGTAACGCTTTCCCCCTGTGGCGTGGTGGTTGATCAGGCCGTGATCGTTCCACAGGGGCGACACGTCGGGTCGTGCACCTCGACTGCCAGGCGCGTTCCGTTATGATCAACCAACGATAAAACAGAGCAGCAACACGGGTATTAAAGGTACTCGGCTACGTACTGTAGCCTCTTTAATTGGTGCTAGTAATCACAATATACAGTCGACATACGTGAGAGTTCAGTGTTCTTACGTTATCCGTAGCTCGTGGTGCCGGTCGTCTTGAGCGTCGTGCCTCTTCCTTCCTCCCTGGTTGGCTGGTGCTGACTCTGGCGTGACTCCAGCGGCAGGTGACTGACGGTGACTGACGGTGACTGACGGTGACTCGGTCGTCGAGTCGAGTCGAGTGCTTAACAACGGTTATATGGCACCTTATATACTCGCTAGCCGTGGTATGTCACGTGGTATAGAGGGCACACGAAGCGTGCACGTGATCACGACGACGGAAGCTCAAGCATGACTCGGCGAATCAAGGAGGATTCAATGAAGCTGAAGCTGCACGCGCACGCGCACGCGCACACAGTAAGAAGCCAAACTAAGAAGCCAAAATCGTTACCCCACGGAGGATTCAATGAAGCTGAAGCTGCACGCGCACGCGCACACAGTAAGAAGCCAAACTAAGAAGCCAAAATCGTTACACTACTTCATCCCCGCCCGCACTTCCCGTTGTCTCCCTTGTCGCACGCTTAGCCTCCTTCTTCTTCCACCGCCCCTCGACTGTCTTTCCCGCCACCTTCCCTCAGTCTCCTACCCCTCTCCCCGCAGCAAGCTATATTACGTCCTTTTATTTAGGCCTTACTGCACGTCTGCTACGGTGCTCGCGCATGCGCAATATCTCCCAAGAATAATGATATTTTACCAAAATTATGAATTTAAAATGAAGAGGGGTTATCCCAGCATAGATTTCTATTATAATGTTCCATCAATTTACCTTACTTATGAAATAGGAATCAAGCCTTACATGTAAGGTCCCGGCTGGATATACCAGTCAGTACACAATCTGGCTACGTTACTGTTTTAGCGCATGCGCAATATCTCACCAGGGGAGTTATATTTTGAGCTCAAAATGCATTTAATATGGTCAGGAGGTATCTCAGTATAGGTTTCTGTAATAAATATGAGTAGACCTGTGTGTATAATTAGGAGTGCGCCTTAGCCAGTAGAGTACAAAACTACTACTTCATCCCCGTCCGCCCTTTCCCTAGTCTCCCTTGTCGCACGCTCAGCTTTCTTATTCTTTCACTGATCCTTGGCTATCTTCCCTGCCACCTTTCCTCGGGTTTCCACTGCTACATCCCTCAGCAAGCTTTCTTTACGTACTTTTCCTTTGCCCGTGTTGCACGTCTGAAATCGTGCTCACGCATGCGCAATATCTCCCGAGAAGAATGATATTTTGCAAACATTGTGAATTTAAAATAATGAAGGGTTATTCTAGCATAGAATTATATAATAAAATCAGCAGAACTCCCTTCAGAAATAGGAAGCAAACCTTGTATGTAAGTTCCCCACTGCATATACTAGTCAGTACACAAACTGGCTACGTTACTCTTTTAGCGCATGCGCAATATATCACCAGAGAAGTTATATTTTGTGCTGAAAATGCATTTAATATGGTCAGGGGATATCTCAGCATAGGTTTCTGTAATAAATTCTTATGAGTATACCTGTGGTTAGAGTTAGGTGAGCGCCCTAGACTGTAGGGTGCAAAACTACTACTTCATCCCCGTCCGCCCTTCCCCTTGTCTCCCTTGTCGCACGCTCAGCCTCCTTCTTCTTCCACCGTCCCTCGGCTGTCTTACTTGCCACCTTCCCTTAGTCTCCTACCCCTCTCTCCGCAGCAAGCTATATTACTCCTTTTTATTTAGGCCGTACTGCACGTCTGCTACGGTGCTCGCGCATGCGCAATATCTCCCGAGAAAAATGATATTTTGCAAACATTGTGTATTTGAAATGAAAAGGAGTTATCCTACCATATAATTATATAATAAAATTTCATCAGTAGACCTCACTTCAGAAATAGGAAGCAACCCTTGCATGTATGGTCCTTACTGCATATACGAGTCAGTACACAATCTGCCTACGTTACTGTTTTAGCGCATGCGCAATATCTCACCAGGAAAGTTATATTTTGAGCTTAAAATGCATTTAATATGGTCAGGGCGTATCTCAGCATATGTTTCTGTAATAAATTATTATGAGTAGACCTGTGTGTATAATTAGGAGTGCGCCCTAGCCAGTAGGGTGCAAAACTACTACTTCATCCCCGCCCCCCCCCTTCCCCTTGTCTCCCTTGTCGCACGCTCAGCCTCCTTCTCTTTCCATCGTCCCTCCACTGTCTACCCGCCACCTTCCCTCAGTCCCCCACCCCTCTCCTCCGCAGCAAGCTATATTACGTACGTTTCCTTTCCCCGTGCTGCACGTCTGAAACGGTGCTCGCGCATGCGCAATATCTCACGAGACGAATGATATTTTGCAAACATTGTGTATTTGAAATGAAGAGGGGTTATCCTAGCCTAGAATTGTATGATAAAATTTTATCAGTAGACCTCACTTCAGAAATATGAAGCAACCCTTGCATGTATGGTCCTTACTGCATATACGAGTCAATACATAATCTGGCTACGTTACTGTTTTCGCGCATGAGCAATATCTCACCAGACGAGTTATATTTTGTGCTGAAAATGCATTTAATATGGTCAGGGGGTATCTCAGCATATGTTTCTGTAATAAATTCTTATGAGTAGAACTGTGTGTATATAGGGAGTGCGCCCTAGCCTGAAGGGTGCAAAACTACTACTTTATCCCCGCCCGCCCTTTCCCTTGTCTCCCTTGTCGCCTGCTCAGCCTCTTTCTTCTTCCACCGCAAATCGGCTGTCTTCCTTGCCACCTTCCCTCAGTCTCCCACCCTCTCAACCGCAGCAAGCTATATTACGTACTTTTCCTTTGCCCGTGCTGCACGTCTGAAATGGTGCTCGCGCATGCGCAATATCTCCCGAGAAGAATGGTATTTTGCAAACATTGTGAATTTAAAATGAAGAGGGGTTATTCTAGCATAGAATTATATAATAAAATTTTACCAGTAGACCTCACTTCAGAAATAGGAAGCAACCCTTGCATGTAAGGTCCCCACTGCATATACCAGTCAGTACATAATCTGGCTACGTTACTGTTTAGGCGCATGCGCAATATCTCACCAGAGGCGTTATATTTTGTGCTGAAAATGCATTTAATATGGTCAGGGGGTATCTCAGCATATGTTTATGTAATAAATTCTTATGAGTAGACCTGTGTGTATAATTAGGGGTGCGCCCTAGCCAGTAGGGTGCAAAACTACTACTTCATCCCCGCCCGCCCTTCCCCTTGGCTCCCTGGTCGCACACTCAGCCTCCTTCTTCTTCCACCGCCCCTCCGTTATCTTCTCTGCCACCTTTCCTAAGTCTCCCACCCCTCTCCCCCGCAGCAAGCTATATTACGTTGTTTTCCTTTGCCCGTGCTGCACGTCTGAAACGGTGCTTGCGCATGCGCAATATCTCCCGAGACAAACCATTTTGCAAACATTGTGTATTTAAAATGAAAAGGGGTTATCCTAGCATAGATTTATATGATAAAATTCTATCAGTAGACCTCACTTATGAAATAGGAAGCAACCATTGCATGTAAGGTCCCCACTGCATATACCAGTCAGTACACAATCTGCCTACGTTACTGTTTTAGCGCATGCGCAATATCTCACATGTGGAGATATATTTTGAGCTAAAAATACATTAAATATGGTCAGGGGGTATCTCGGCATAGGTTTCTGTAATAAATTCTTATGAGTATACCCTTTGGGGTTCCGAAAAACACAATTCCACTTGACAATTTCATGGGCCATTTCAATTGGAAGCTCGGCATAATGGACCCCCAACAAGCCATTTGACTGACCAGCCCTCTTATTTAGCCGCCGATAGTTCTTATTTAGAACAAAGTCTTCATTGTTATCTTCTAAAACTACAGACCATCCGCTGACCGCTGTGGAGACGTGCGCCGGGCCTCGAATTTGGCGCACGTCTCCACTGCGGACAGCGCTTCATACTTGAACATCCCCGCTGTCGCGTGCGCATATCACGCGGAACTGCGCGTCTCATCCGCGCGCAGCGCTCAGGATCCACAGCAAAGCTGTGCCACGCAATCTTGTATCATGTCTCTCTGGATTTTGGTGTGTATACAATAAATACATATCGGAACAAGAGGCTTTGTTTAGCTATAAAAGATGTGATTCCACTGGGTTCGTTTTTTGCGCTTTAACATAAGTAGTTTGAAGGCGATATAGGTATTGAAAGTGTGTTTACACTCTTCAGACATAGACCCCTATCATATATCTGCCTCCGTCTAGGCCTATTCTCTCCTTTATCATATCTATGTAGTCACCGATGTTATTAAAAATGTCTCCTAGATATTTATATTTAGTACAATGTTTTTTTCTCTGTTCTACCCAAATAAATTTGTTCTTCTTTTTCAGTTCTAATGTTTCTATGAGGCGATAAGTTAATATTCATTATATTTGTCTTGTCCATATTGAATGTTATCATTTTTTCTGTTGCAAGTATGTTGCACGAATGTGCTAATTTCTGTACCATGTTTAGGTTCCCTATTCCCAGTAGATCATCCATATATAACAGCGGTGGTATTTCTGTGGTACTTTGATATACATCTACTAGGGAGCCATATCATCCACTGTTTATTTGGTCCAGGGTGGTACAGCCCACGATCGGACCCAATACTATTACTGTTCCTTGTCTTACTACTTGAGAACTTCGCTAATAGTGAAACTATCGGAGTTCCCTACTGGGGTGCTCACTGTGATTCGAGCCTTTTCATTCATCTTATATATTATCAAGAGCTAATAATAAGAGTTATTATTAGCTCTTGATATTATGTTCCAACATGGACCTCTCAGCCCTTTGAACCAAAGATCTACCATAGTCTGTTAACCATAGGTTGTCGAAACACTTCGGTTCTGTCATCACCAAACATCATCATCATAATCATACTCACATTTGTTCAACCCTGTTTTTGTGAATTACGGCTCTCACAACAAATTAGTCCGAGCCGACGCAGACCCCAGTAATGGTTAACCCAGTAAAGTTAGTAAAGTTGGTTAACCCCAGTAAAGTTAAACCCGCACCCTCAGATTAGCAAAGCGGAGTTATAACGTCTGCGTGGGGGAATTTGCATAGAAATAATATACTAGTTAGACTAGGCATAGAACAATATAAACAACTGTATATATACAAATGTAAAAATATGTACAAATGTAACATATGTATACAATGTATATAAATGTAATATGTATATATACAACTGTATATATTGTTCTCAGGGTGAATTATAGGAACATTGGTGATTTATAATCAGGATAATGTATTTAACTTGTAACCAGATTTAAACTTGGTTCCATCATCCATGAGGTGTCAAACGAAAGTGAACAATAATTACTCTTGGCCCATGGCATAAAGGGCTGCGGGGACCATGATTGACCTTCAGGCTGTTCGTTAATTGCCGGTTTTGCAATAGTGGTTTCTTATAGTATTTTGTTGTCTGGCGGACATAGAATATTTATGTAAGAAATTCTACAAAGTAAAGCTAAGGAAGAAGGAATTCTTACAAAATCGATTTATTTTACATAAAGCAACTTTTACTCACACGGTTGCTCGATGTGTTTGAACTCTGAACAATTTCATTTAGGAACATGAACATGAACCTAACCTAAACATGAACATGAACATGAACATGACCTGAACATGGTTGTTGTCATTCAGTGTGGCAGTAACAACAGCGTGCGCCACAAAGTTAGCTATTATTAGCATTATCATAATTACCCCATAGTAACATCTAACCTATCCTGCCCCACTCACGTACACTGTACAGTTACTCAAGCAAGAATTATTATGCATAGTTATCGAAATTGCCAGACATCGAGAATATAATCAGGTTCGTGTAAGATTCCGAGCTCCGGCCCACAATTCAATCAAATATCAAAGTCAAATTAATTGCAGCGAATAAAACGATAAAGTAACATATATAATTCATCAGCGACACCTAGTATTTACAAGATTTTGATCAATTATAATAATAATAATAATACATAAATTATACAAACCAATACAAACGGAAACAGCACGTGAATTACGGAATCTGACCAAGAAATATGAAAGGATCTAGTCCGCAATGAAAACATCGTGGATCAAACCACTCTCACAAATTCATAACTTTTTTTGAGGCCAGATTTCAAACGGGCACGGCCGAGTTTAAATATAAAAATCAACTAACGGATAAACTATATTTACAACACGGAATTAAACTGCGGGTTTTTACCATTCAATCACGCACACGTACACTCGCGCGCGCACGCTCACACGCGTACGCATGCGCGCGCGCATCCACACACTCTCGCCACATGTACAGCGATTTAGTTTACAGCGTTACACACACGCACGCACGCACGCACGCACACACGGGTGTGTGTAAATGAAATAACATGCGCACATTATCATGGATGGCTATCAAAAATAACCACCAGGCAGCGGCACGTTCTAGACCATCTAATTTACGACATGTCCCCACGGCGTCACTGCATAACTGTCAGCGACCTGACTGTCATTATCAGACGCACCAGCAAAGCTACGGACGTAACATGTCGTGATATATATGTGTGTCGGAGAAAAATGATGAGAAAGGGAAGAGAGGGTAGCGATAAAGGAGAGGGGGAAGGGATCGAGAGCGGCGGTGAGAGAAACAAAGAGAGGGAGGGAGGAATAAACAGAAGAGGATGGTCACGGGGAGGGATTTAGCACGGGGCTGGGAGTACGGGGGAAAGGCGAGTCTAGGAAAGAAACAAGAAATCAAGGAGGGTCTTCTGTGATATTCCACCCCATCGAGTGGGTGTATAGTCACGCTATGATATGCTTTCGTGGGTTTAACAACAGTAGGGTTATGCACGTTCCTCACACACTGACAATTGAAAAACAAGACGTGTATTACACATCAAACAATATTATTACCAATACATCCATCATTTACACGATACCAAACCTCTATCACTTAATTACCTTTACAACATTAATTACAACACACTTCCCGATCTGACTCAGTAATTAGCAAGTACCGACATGCACGTAATCAGCTCACGATCGGCATTCAGTAATTAATAGCATGACTAAAAGCGTTGTAAGATTTCTAGATACTTGAGCAAATTTGAAACTCGCCTGTTCTAATAGGGATTAGATGACAGTCCATAGAATATGGCAGCAGACAGACTTTATTTGACAATCCAAGCAGGACTATTCGCAAACGAACAAACCTATACGCTGTTGACGTTTATTCCTGTGGAGTTATGTGTAGTTAATAGACTACCGACATCATGGTTAAGTCAATGCACTTCCTCGATTGGTCTCTAAATCCCAAGAGCTTACAATTCCAAGCATGACCATATATGTACGAGTGACTGGCTAAATGTTTCCTATTCGACTATATTTCATGTTTTCTTTTCTCTCGCTGTACATTTTCGCTCGCGTACGACGACGCAGTAGATAACGATCGCGGCAATCTCAACAATATAATTCTCTCGCGTTTCTCACACAGCTTAAACACCTGTATTTGATCTGATATGTGCATTCTCCTTGATACGTCACGTCGTTAGCGGCGCCTCCTGCCGACACATATACAAGACGATTCGCTCCCATCCCCGCGGACGACGATGGACGACGTAGCATTGACATCGATCAGTGAGGTCAGGTCGGATCAGTTAGCGGCGTCGGTGGGTAAGCACTACGGTACGGATGTTTATAGATGGCGCTGGCATCTCAACGTGGAATAGTTCCCCCGGTGAATCACGTTCACGCGCGGTGCATCCGCGCTGTCGTATGTCACGATCGCTCATCCATCCGCTCGTCCGCCGATCGTTGATACATATCGCCACGGTGGTTTTCCGCTCGCACGCACCCATCTCTAGGGGGCGCCACTCGTCCGGGAGCAGATCGTCCGCCGACGGATCCATGTAGATGCTGGAAGTACGCGCGCTGCCAGCAAAATCTGCTCACGATATCTGCAGGCAGTATCTGCTGGCAATATCTGCTGGTGATATCTGCTGGTGATATCTGCTAGTGATATCTGCTAGTGATATCTGCTAGTTGCTATCTGCTGGCTAGACTAGGAAGCCCTCAGCGACCTGAGCACCGCAGAGTTGAGCACGTAGCGTCTGTACACTGTACATGATTTTCTTCTGGTGGCCGACTAGCGTCACTCCGAGCCGCGTCAACTCCTGTAGAGACAAGAGAGAGAGAGAGAGTCAGATTATTCAAGCAAGATATTAGACCACAATTTAAAAAAAATCTTTGTTTGTTGCTGACCCAGGCTGAAAAGTTTTTTTTTGGGGGGGGGGTCTTTTTACAAATGCAGAGAGGCAGAGTGAGAGAGAACAAGAGACAGAGAGAGAGAGAGCATGACAGAGAGTGAGAGAAAGGGGCGAGAGAGAAGGAGAGAGGGAGACGGAGGCAGAGTGAGAAAGAACAAGAGACAGAGAGAGAGAGAGAGAGAGAGAGAGAGAGAAAAGAGAGAGAGAGAGAGAGGAGAGAGAGAGAGAGAGAGAGAGAGAGAGAGAGAGAGAGGGGGCGAGGGAGAGGGAGAGAGGGACACGGAGGCAGAGCGAGCGAGAAAGTCAGAGAGACAGACAGACAGAGAGTGAGAGAGAAGCAAGAGACAGAGACACGACAGACAGAGAGAGAGATGAGACACACATGTGGGGGCGTGAATGACTCACCGTGACGGTAAAGGCTGCATAATGCCCTCGGCGTCGTGTAACCGCGGATGACGAACATGCGTCAATGTAGCGACCCACTTGATGTTGTCGCAGCCACCTCGTGAAAGCCGTGCGTGACTCACACACGTCGCGGCGGTGAACGGATCCCAGGCGCCCCGTCGTACTGCAGCCCGATGGCGACACGTTTACACAGCGATTCACGAACGTAAACGCAGCGATCAGACACGTTACGCACGATCACTACACGTAATGGCATGATCGCGAGCACGTAATGGTATGATCGGCGACACGTTTACAGCACGACACGACACGTTAGCGCACCAGATCGCTAACACGTTTACGCACGATCGCGACATGCTACGCAGCATCGCGACTACGTTTTACGCACACGTCGCGACACGTTACGCTAGCGATCATGACACGTTACGCACGATCGTGCACGTTACGCACGATCACTGACATGTTAGCGCACGATCGTGACACGTGTACGTCACGATCACGACATGTTACGCGAGGACGATCACGACGACGTTACGCACTGGATGCGCGACATGTTAACGCACGATCGGCGACAGCGTTAGCACGATGCGCGACAAGTTACGCACGGGAATCGCGACACGTTACGCACGATCGCGACACGTTACGCCACAGATCGCGACATCGTTACGCACGATCAGACACGTTACGCACGATCACTGACACGTTACGGCACCGATCACGACACGCTAACGCACGATCGCGACCACGTTACGCAGCGGATCGCGACAGGGCCGTTTACGCACGATCGGACACGTTACGCACGATCACGACATGCTACACACGATCCGGACATGTTAACGCAACGATCACGGGCAACACGTTAACAGTGATCGCGACATGTTACGCAAAACGATCGTGACACGTTACGCACTGATCACCGACATGTTACCACGATCACGACACGCTACGCACGATCGCGACTACGTTACGCACGATCGTGACACGTTACGCACGATCACGAACATGTTACGGCACGATCAAACGACATGCAGACACACGATCCACTGCGCATCGTCGACGGTCGACATCCTGTGATTTCACAGAGCTGCCATATTTGGTCGGCCCAAAAATTAAATTACAAGCAGCCATAGCGATCAGGATACGCTAGGAGCTCAGGCAACAAGCACTCTTTCTCGACCTCCTCCCCTACTCTTTCTCGCCCTCCTCTCTCGTCCCTGAACAACTAATCTAAGCTTCGCCTTCCTCTTACTGCACTGAGCAACTATCCGTGCGTCTCCGGTTGCGGATAAGAGTGTCTAACGTCTTCACGATCGCATTGAACTTTGGTCTGTGGTTGCGCTCCTTCTGCCAGCAATCTAAACTACACATCAGGCTGGATGTTGCCTCGGACAGTCCCTGCACACAGAAGCACACACAGAGAATGACAAACTGCATGCAGCGCCCCCTTCGTACAACTCAGGATAGCCACTGCCACAATGGCTGGTACTATTTTTCAAATGGCGAAGCTCAAGAGTATATCCAGCGAATGGCAATCCTATCCACGCGTAATGGTTTGAAGCTAGTAAATGGGCACACAATCCACGCCCCCATTTCGTATCACTATTTTATCAAATTTTTTCATAAAATGAATGGTCGGATTTTTAATATCTTTGCAACTTTTTATTAGGACAAATCTTATTACATAAGGATAACGAGTAAGCCTGGCCATGGAAAACTTGTGGTAAAAACGCGTTAGAAATTCTCACAGAAATCTACTTGTGGCGCATTGATGAATTGAGCCAGAGCGAGAGCGCCATCTGTCACGGAGTTTGAGAGAATGAATGAATGCAATGTGCGTATCACACTGCCCAATGCAGTGTACCCTTAGTACACGTGTATGCGTAGTAGTCATAGTGTTCCCAACACAACAATATTAGGTCTCTGCCAAAGGTAATTGTCTAAATCACGCATAGATCTGATAATCATATGCGATTTTGTTACGTATGTTAATATACTTTTCTTTTGTGTATGAAGGAATTTTCTCTGGAGAATAATTTTTCTCCGTTATTCGTTACAGTCTATCTGTGATGGCAGCCACCTCTTTAAAACAGACAGCATGCAGTCACACACATTTAACATTTCCAGTGAATGGCAGTTACAGTGAAATCACGTCCATAGAATAAACAGCTGCTTATAATAAGGAAACTTTTGGTATTTCCCATATATCCAGGTATAAGAAAATAATAATAATAATAATAATAATAATAATAATAATAATAATACCTTCCACATGCGAGGCGAGCACTCTACCAATTGAGCCATCGCAGCAGTCTATTATATATATATATATATATACAGACTGCACATAATGAGGTATAACCTCTGCAGTGACGCAGACAGTATGAGCTTACCATGGGTGCAGGAAGTCTGTAGCCCTTCTCTATTGCCTTGATCACGTCCTGATTCGACCAGTTCCAATATGGCCGCTCGCCGTACGACATGACCTCCCACATGACGATGCCGTATGACCAGACGTCGCTTGCGGACGTGAACTTACGGAAGGCGATTGCCTCGGGAGCTGTCCACCGCACGGGAATTTTCCCACCCTGCAAGCAAAGGCACCCGTAGATTTGCGTTAGTGTTAGGGTTAGGGTTAGGGTTAGGGTTAGGGTTAGGGTTAGGGTTAGGGTTAGGGTTAGGGTTAGGGTAAAAAATGTAAATTTGTTTTAACAAAAAAATTTCCGAAAAATGAACTGCATGTAAATTTTGGTCCTTTTACATTTCTACTTCTCAGAATTATTTCATAATATCTCCATTGTTTAATTATATCTCTATTATCTGGTAGAAACTCTTCTCTGTTGTTTAAAATGTCTATAAATTATGCTAAAAAAAGTCTCTTAATTGCTTAATCTACCAGACAACCGGTATACTGTAAACAAACTCCAATAAAACTAATTCTAAACTATCTAATAAACACTAACTGCAATAAACAGATATTTGTTCTGGCATTGTTGCTGATAACTCACCCTGGTCGTGTAGGCACCTTCTGCTGTGTTGGTCTCGATTTCGCGGGATAGGCCAAAGTCAGCGATCTTACAGACGAGAGAATCATTCACCAGTACGTTCCTCGCAGCCAGATCCTAAAACAAGAGAACACACGCCGTGAGTCACACGTGCACGCCGGTTCAACATACAGACGTAATAGTGCACGAGTTAGCACGAATAGATATGAGCTTCTTTTCTGCTTTACGATAATTACTCTTTTGTGTCTCTAGTGACATTAAACACATCTAAACTATAAAATTCACTTCTCCCTCTGCCTACTCCTTTCCCCTGCTGCTCCTTTATTTCCTTGCCCCCTCTCTCTCTCTCCTTCGTACCCTCTCACTCTATTGCTCTTCAATTTAGCACGAATAAGAGTACTTTTCGCTTCTTATTCTTGCTTACATAGTCACTTGTGTACTCCTAGTGCATTAAACTCATACTTCCTCTTCCCCCACTGTAAAATTCACTTCTCCCCCCGCCTTCTCCTTTCACATGTGGCTCTTTTCTTTCCTTGCCCCCTTCCTCCTCACTCTCCGTCCGTGTCGTTGACGCCTCTCACTCTAATTACTCGCCTCACCCCCTCACTCTGTGTTGGATAAACCCACCCCCCCCCTCCTCCCTCCTCCCTCCATCCCTCCTCCCTTCCTTGCCCGCTCCCTCCTGTAGCTGATACTCACCCTGTGTACGTAGTATCTGCGGAGAGGTAGCTTCATGCGGACGCGGATGGCCACGCAGCACAACGGCAACCGTCTCCCTCTCCCTCCGGGCTCCTCCTCCCTCCCTCACGTTTTTTTTTGTTTTTTATTATTTTTTTTTTTTCCTTTGCCCCTCCCTCCCTGTAGCTGATACTCACCCTGTGTACGTAGTTCATCTCGGAGAGGTACTTCATGCCGGACGCGATGCCACGCAGCACACCACCCTCCCCTCCTTCTCCTTGCCACCTCCCCTCCCCTGCCTCCTCGGGCCCCTCCCCTCCCTACTCCATTAGTGGGGGAGGTAGACAATGTAGCTCGAACACCTGTAAACACATCAGTGGGAGTCTA
>NW_014579340.1:21559-22738 GCF_000485595.1 Priapulus caudatus
CCCTGTAGCTGATACTCACCCTGTGTACGTAGTTCATCTCGGAGAGGTACTTCATGCCGGACGCGATGCCACGCAGCATGCCGACCCTCCCCTCCTCCTCCCTCCCCTCCCCTGCCCCTCCCTCCCTGTAGCTGATACTCACCCTGTGTACGTAGTTCATCTCGGAGAGGTACTTCATGCCGGACGCGATGCCACGCAGCATGCCGACGAGCTGGATGCACTGGAACTTGCCGTCGTTCGTGCGCAGGAACGTGTCCAGCGATCCGTTCTCCATGTATTCAGTGATGATCATCACTGGGTTACCTGCAAGGTAGGGTCACGTGGTCATGTAAGGTCATAGGTCAGGTGATGCCAAGGTCATCCAAGATCATGCGTCATGCATCATGAGGTCATAGGCCAGGTGATGTCAAGGTCATCCAAGATCATGCGTCATGAGGTCATAGGTCATGTGATGTCAAGGTCACCCACGATCATGGGTCATGCATCGTAGGAGGTCATAGGTCAGGTGATGTCAATGTCACCCTAGATCATGGGTCATGCATCATATTAGGTCATAGGTCAGGTGATAGGTCAAGGTCGTCAAGGGTCACAGGAGGTCATATGTCAGATGTCATTGTCACACAACATTACAGGTCACATGAATTCATCTGTCAAATGTCATGGTCACACAACATCACGGGTCACATGACAATCATAGGTCAGATGATCTCACAGTCACAAAAGGTCATGGGTCACACGAGGTCATTGGTCAGATATCATGGCCACATGAGATCATAGGTGAGATATGATCTCACAACCACAAAAGGTCATAAGTCACAGTCACAGGCTCACCAACACTCCTAGGAGATGGGCACAGGCTGTGACCTATGACTTTATAGGTCACAAAAGTCCCGGTGACTTACTTTTCGTGACGACGCCTTGCAGGTAGATCACGTTCGCATCGTCAAACTGTCCCATGATGCTCGCCTCGGTGAGAAAGTCGAGGCGCGCCTTCTCGGACGCGCCGGGCTTCAGGGTCTTGATCGCACACGTGATCTCTCCCTTCGCGGGGTGTCGCAGCCTTCCCTTGCACACATCTCCAAACTCGCCTGCGAGAAATGCAAAAAACACACACGGCAAACGTTAGTTATCTCAGGATAAGTTCGTCGGATTGTAATGAACCATACAAAAAAATAAATA
>NW_014579340.1:22763-24244 GCF_000485595.1 Priapulus caudatus
CTCGCGACCTTGCTCACCCCGACCACGCGACCTCACTCACCTCCACCGACGATGGCCTCGATCATGATGAGGGAGGTGTCGATCTCGCGAGCGAACTCACGCACGGCCTGGTTCGGATCCTCGTACGTGTGCGGGTCAACGTACATGCGCGGCGCGCCGGGCGGGAACAGCGGAGTCGTGACTGCAACACACACACACACACAGAGTTAGTAATGCTGAGGCAGAGAGTTGATGCTGCTGCATGTGACAGTGCTGCCGGCATGACACGTGCGATAATCGGATAACAATATATTCAGAAGTACGTTAGATTGACGTCACGAATTTTCTATGGTGTATATTTTTATATTGTTGGCATTTTTTTTTACATGAAAAGTAAGTACTGACGGCACTAAATGTATCGTCAAATTCTTACCTGATAAGATTGTTTCTCAACTAGTTAAAAATCCAAAAAACCTGGGCAATTTGATATATTGATCACGACATTAAATGCTTGCTATGGGCTAGTATGAGACACGAGTGTATGTTCACATCGCACGCAATAGCAAAATAGGAAGCATAATGCAGCTATTTAACCATAAAAAGTTAACAGAATCACTTACATTTTGTGAAAAAGTGGACATTTTTTTTTTACTTTTCCTATTTACGGTGACGTAATCACTTTAACAAGAACTTGTTAACGTACTTCTGAATATATTACTATTAAATTATCGTAATTAACTTTAATGTACGACGTCGTGTAACGTAATAAATGTTAACGCACTCATGGGCGTGTGTATATGATATAATAATCTGAAGGACGATTTACTGACGATTATTATTGATAATTGATATGCATTTGGTTTATAAAGTTTATGCAGCGAACAGCTAATGAAATAGAGCGAGTAAGATGCACCCGGGATATGGTATTAAATTTTTACTAAAAAATTAAAAGATTTGCAAACACGAGCTACGATCTATAAAACGATTCGTCACGATTCACAGCACCATGCAAATGTACGAACAACATGTACGTAAAGCAAGCATTAACCTGGATGAGTCATCAGTGATTGTGAGTAGAACACGCTGGCTGTATTAGAACACTTACTTCCGTTTGTTATGGGGTCGGCAGCCATAGCTATACGAGGAAAACAAAAAAAGAAGAAGCAAACTATTAGCACGGTCTGGAAACCTAGTGCTGCAAGCAACACGCAAAGCAAGCAAATAAACAGTAATCCAGCTGTCACTGTGGTCACAACACCGATTTATTTTAATGATACATTACTTGTGACAGCATATGCCATGCACATGAGTTTAACTGGCTGAATACATAGCTCGTTAGGAGGTTAAATACATTATTGCAAAATTAATTACCTAGATTACACATTGATTTTGGGCCTAGCACTATAGCTGACATGCGCAAGCACATATATGTGATTTCAAGAAAGCAGCGTGATTAGAAGCGAACAGCGACAAGACAGAACCACCTGATAGACAGATGGACA
>NW_014579340.1:25246-34811 GCF_000485595.1 Priapulus caudatus
CTTGAGTGACGTAGTCGTCACGGTAACCGCGGAAACAAAGGCGCCATCTTGAGTGACGTGGTCGTCGCGGTAACCGCGGCAACAAAGGCGCCATCTTGAGTGACGTGGTCGTCGCGGTAACCGCGGCAACAAAGGCGCCATCTTGAGTGACGTGGTCGTCGCGGTAACCGCGGAAACAAAGTCGCCATCTTGAGTGACGTGGTCGTCACGGTAACCGCGGAAACTAGTGCGGCTGATGCAGCGGTGAATTGGTAAGGATGCGGGAGGTGTGTTCGACAATTGGGTGAGCTATGAGGTAGCCAGACGGTAGGTGACTGTTGAGTATCTAATATCTGTACTAACACTACGTAATTAAAGGTTATTAATAGTGTGCTCGTCGGATGCTTTGCTGCACTTTTTTCCCATTTGATTACAGCGACTAAAAAAAGTTGACTTTCCTCGCGGCAAAGTAAACTAGCAGGATTTCTCCTTTGACGACTTTCAAATTAATATTTAAATGTTAATAAAATCAATTTTGAAAGCAAAATGCACGTGTGTGTGCGTTTCATCTACCTGGAAGCTGTGCTTATGCAGTGCTGTGCGTGCGTGCGTGTGCGTGCGTGCGTGCGTGAAGTTCGTGTCTGTGTGTGCGTGCGTGTGTGCATGCGTGTGTGCGCTTGCATGCATGCGTGTGCCTGCGTACGTGCGTGCGCGTGCGTGCGCGTCTGTGTGTGCGTGCGTGTGCATGCGTGCGTGCGCGTGTGTGTGCGTTCGTGTGTGCGTGCGTGCATGCGTGCGTGTGCCTGCGTACGTGCGTGCACTTATACATACCTGGAAGCCATACTCGGTGCTGCGCGGGAGGCTGCGGAACGTGAAGTTGGTCGACAGAGTCTGCCTCATCGTGACATTGAGAACGCTGTAGCGTAGATACTGCTTCACCTCGTACAGATCTATCTCCTCTAGCAGCGGCTTCTTCCACGACACGAGCAACGTGTCGTCGCCTAGGTTACGCGACGTCACGCCACTGACGCGCGAGTGAACTGAAACACGGAGAAGTGACGGTTAGTGTGGTGTAGTAGTAACGCTGAAGGGGTCGTTGTCGTATCAGGTACTACAGATATGTACCCGAGGTACATATATATGTATACACAAAGTGAACCAGACTTGTACTACAGAAGTGTACCCTAACCCTAACCCTAACACTAAACATACCTCACATAAAAATATAAACATAATACTAAACAACCTAAAACTACCTCGGGTACATATCTGTAGTACCTGATATGACAACGACCCCATCTGTAGCAGTAACATGGATATATATTTGATTATATTTGTTTAAGATTTACGTGGAGATATTTTTTTATGTATGTAGCAGATTTGAACACCCTTGCTCATCTAGAAGAGAGGGTTAGTGCGGTGTAGTAGTAAAATGGATATATATTTGATTACATTTGTTTTAGATTTACGTGGATATTTTTTTATGTAGCAGATTTGATGTATTTCCAATACACATCATGAACACGCATCGTGCTCATCTAGAAGATATTGTTAGTGTGGTGTAGCAGTTATAAAGCTAACTCCAACTCTAACCTAATGTATAACTGGAATCCTAACTTATATCTTCACCCTGGTCTGAGCTTTGACCGAATTCTAACCTAACCCAACCCTAATCTTGAATATAACCCCAACCTAACCCTAAATTTATCCCTATACCCAACCCTAACTCTATAACCTAACCTTAATCCTAACACTAACCCCAACCTAACCCTAAATCTATCCCTAGCCTCAACCCTAATATAACCCTAACTGTAGCCTAACCTTAATCCTAATTCATAACCCTAACCTAACCCTAACTCTAACCCAAACCTAATCCTAAATCATAACCCAACCTAACCCTAACCTAACCCTAACTCTAACCCAAACCTAATCCTAAATATAACCCTGCCTTAACCCCTAACCTAACCATAAATCTATCCCTATACCCAACCCTAATATAACCCTAACCTCAATCCTAAATATACGCTTAACCTAACCGTGACCCTATCCCCAACCTAAATCTAACCCTAACCCTAACCCTAACCCTAACCCTATCCCCAACCTAACCCTAACCCCAACCTGACCCTGACCCCTAGCATCGCGTCATCTGTCACTCACTGAACGGTGCCGTGTTGACGGTGATCGACGTGAACGGTGACACGCCGCTCTGCGGTGACACGCCGTTCTCCGCGTACACGAATATCTTATACGTCGCCGTCTGCTCCAGTCCGGACAGCTGAACGCTCGTGTTGCTGATGTTGCCCTCTGGTGGGCCGGACGGGACGTAGTGGATCGCGCCGCCGCAGATGTCGCAGGCGACGCGGTAGCGCACGTCGTCGCGAGCGCCCGTGTCCGCCGGGGGCAGCCATGACAGCATCACTGTCGCCTGGTCGCTGAACACCATGCTCAGGTTGCGCGGCGGCGATGGAGGACCTACAGAGGGGAGGAACACGCATGTACGCGGTCAGTAGTGGAACACCATGCTGAGGTTGCGGAAGAACTACGGAGGGGAGGAACACACATGTACGCGGTCAGTAATAAATCTTATTGCACCACTAATAACTCACCTATCTGCGGTAAACAACTCCTCACGGCAAAAGAAAAGCCTAACGTCGGCGCGAATGCTGACTCTCTGCACAACGCTGCGTACTCCCCATACATTATCATGCAATTTTCATTGTACAATGAGCTTTTGTAAGCCTCGCGAAATTTTCTGTATAAAATAAATGCAAAGATGTATGCAAAAAAACCTGTAACTAAATAAAACGTGTATCCTTCACTTTTAATATTTCCGGTTGTCTTAATTGTCACTCTCATACATGCCTCATTGGTATTCCATTCGTATTATTAGCATTAATTAGCACATGCCACAGCTAAAACGCTTTTTCTTACTTAGAAAATAGATCTGAAATCAAGAAAATCATCTTGTTTTTGGAAAATTTATCTAGTTTTAAGATTCCAACTTTTCGAAAAATTTTCAAAAATCTCGACAAGATTTTAAGATTATATATCTAGGGTTTGTTTCTAGTTTCAAGAATAATAATCCTATTTTCGCACCTATATGCCAGAAGACGTTCAAGCAATGTATATATATGTATATATCAAGCATATATATTGCATGGTTTACCGTGCATATTATATAAAGTCATTCAAATTATTATTAAATCTCAATTAATTTAAAGCAATAAATAAATAAATGAGTATAAAAAAAAATCATAAGATCTTTGGTTCACAGTGAGCAGTACTATCCCACAATGCAACGATCGATGTATCGTAAAGTAAGAAACGGCATAGTTTACACGTATTTGTATTCCATAATACATGCTGACCTCGTGAAATTTCTTCGGTTGTTTGCATTTAATTTCGTATGATTTCTAATATATTATTGCTAAAATAAATAAAATACTATTTATAACAGGACCCCAAACTTCACCAACGCGACGCGCGGCACTCCCGCGAGCGCGGACCACCAGATGTCGCCGGTGACTTACGTGTGCAGGGGCTGGATCGGGCGTCGATGGCAGCTCTGTAGAATCCCGTCTCACACTCACACTCCTGTGAGCCGATCGTGTTCGAGGAGCTGTGCGCGGGGCAGAAGTCACAGTGGCCGTTGCCCATGTGAGATTTGTACCTTCCCTTGGGGCAGGCTGCAAGAAAGACAAGACAACACGTCAGAAACTAGAACCCTGGAATCTTCAATCTTCACCGAAAAACGGTTCCGAAATACATCAATATGCAGTAAAACAGTACATCAAGTAATTACATTACCCTGCAAAAAAACCATCAAATACCAGCAAATATTCCAGTAGAAAAGACATCTGTTTATGAAAGCAATTTTTTGACATTTCGCATACAGTGAAATCTCCTCTATAGAGAGAGCAGCTGCATATAAAGGATCCTCTTTTTTTGGGGGAGGGGTATTCCTTCAGCTACGCAGGTTTGACTGTTTAATAGCATACTTAACGTTCGCGACAATCTCAACTTCGAAAAATACAATACTCGCGAACGCCGGTCGTTCGTTTCGTTTTCTACCGCTAGATGGCGCCGCGATGTCTCAACGAAGTCAAACGACCGCTGCCGTCGTCGTTGTGACTTCGACGACGAACAACCGATTTTACGGAAGGGATTAGACAACGGATAATATCGTCTGCATTACAAAATTCTGTCGGCGCGAAAACAATGACGTAATCACGTGTCGACACAGTGTTCAAACTCAGCCGCCCCGAGCGTTAATCTGCTTTTAATGAAACAATTCACGTCAACCACTCAAAAGGAAAATAATAAAACGCCGCTCAGCGCAAAATCCGTGTTTGTTTTCGAGCGCGAGAAAGCGCGAATAATCAACTGAGCGACGGGACTGATCCGCGTTTTGACACGCTAATGAAACGCGCCGACGCGGAAAAGGAAAAATCTTCACGCAATTTCAATTAGCATCTAACAATGATCACCCCCACGCACGCACGCACATGAATATTGAGTTTATTGACTCACGATTAGTCAATATATTAACAAATATATGCGTACCGTAATCTCCCGTACCGGCTTCAATATAAACACCCCCTACTTGGGGGGCAAATAAGCAAAAGTACAAAAATTGTGATTTGGCGCGAAAAAGTAGGCTTCCTTGGAAAATTCATGGGCTGTCCCAGCAACGCACCTCGGACGAGCCGCGTTTACATTGTCGGATTCAGAATAGATTCTAGTTTCTGAAATTAACAATTGCAAACAGTTATAATCTTTGCTAAGAAGAAATACAAATTCTAGCGCATGTAGACACTCAAAAAGGAACTCATTCTCTAACCTATCCCAGCGCCGATTCGCGCATTTCCCATCGTCATTCGGCCGAGGATGACACGTCACATCCTCTAACCTAACACCACGGTAATGTGAACCGGTAGTGATTTAATTGTGGTCACGTGTCAAATACAAAATTCAAGCGCAAGCATACACTTAAATATGCCCCCTGTCCCACCGCTCATTGGCTGATTTCCCACCCACCCCGCGGTCACGCTTGTCACGCGCATAGCAACGGTGAACGGTTGCTGCGTCTGCAGCGTCTCAACAAACCGCGGCCTGACTCGCGCCATCGCTGTTTGAAAGTCAGACCTAATGGATTCTACGTACTCCGAGTAATTCGAGTTCTTGGCCAGCCAGAGTTTTTAGGAGATGATCGAGGCTATAGCTACAGGGAAGAGTCGAGGGAAGATGTTTTTGACTGTGTAGAAGGTAAGAAACTGGTTATCATTATCATTTTGGGGATTGGAACAAAGAACATTTGTTGATCATCTAATGTAATACTAATAGTAATACTAGGCTACTAGTACTAGTACTAATGCCAGTAATGGCAATGCCAATGCCATGTAAATCTGTGCATCACTACCTGATACACGTAAATCTGTGCATCACTAAAGGTGCCTGTCCAGTAATAAACATCATCCTATCCTAAACCGACCAGGCTCTCCGCGACTGTTACACGACGTAGGACCAACGTAGTGTTAAGCGAGAAGGGAACTTGTGGCTAATCCTATCCTAGCTCTAGTACTATAGCCCGCTTACATTAACTGCCCCAGCGGTAGCTCTAGTACTATAGCCCGCGGATCGCTTCAGCGGATCGGCAGCGATCCGCAGGCTATAGTACTAGAGCTACCCCAGCGGCAACTGTACGCGGGCTATAGTACTAGAGCTAATCCTATCTTAGCTATATCACTGTCCTGGACGCGTGATTTTTTCTCCTAAGTCAATCAAGAACATAGGGCTGTAGTGAGTGCATGCTGCTATTGGTTAAGCTTGTTTCGTCGCTCAATGACGTCACAGTGTCATAATATACCTAGCACATCCAAAATTCTTACTTCCAATAGGATTCAATAGCCTATCGCGAGTACAGCGCGAGAGTCAAGTATGGAAGGTCGGTGGATCGAATTCCACCCGTTTTCCAATTATTTTCCTATTTTCTGTATTTTTCTATCTTTATCCGTTTAACATTTTTTTCTAATTATTTATTAACGCACATTTCACTTTTTATTTATTAACGCACAATTTATTTTTTCCAATCCATTTATTAACGCAAATATTTACATGATTTATTTACAACATTTTAATAACAACAATTAATTTTTACAAAATTACAAATTAAATTTTTTATATATTTTTTAAAAATAGGGTTTGGGTTAGGGTTAGGGGTAGGGTTAGGGTTAGGGTTAGGGTTAGGGTTAGGGTTGTGTGAAATATAAACGTTTGCGTGGGTTCGTATTTCCATTGATTCGGAATTTGCATAGAAATAATATACTAGTGCATAGAGAACATATTAAACAACTGTATATATATACAAATGTAACATAATGTAAACAATGTATACGATGTATATAAATATAAATATGTATATATACAACTGTATATATTGTTCTCAGGGTAAATTATAGGAACATTTGTGATTATCAGGATAATCTATTTAACTTACAACCAGATTTAAACTTGGTTCCATCATTCATGAGGTGTCAAACGAAAGTGAACAATAATTACTCTTGCCCATGGCCTAAAGGGCTGCGGGGACCATGATTGACCTCAGGCTGTTCGTTAATTGCCGGTTTTGCAATAGTGGTTTCTTATAGTATTTTGTGTGTCTGGCAGACATAGAATATTGATGTAAGAAATTCTACACAGTAAAGCTAAGGAAGACGGAATTCTTACAAAATCGATTTATTTTACATAAAGCAACTTTTACTCACACGGTTGCTCCGATGTGTTTGAACTCTGAACAATTTAATTTAGGAACATGAACATAACCTAACCTAAACATGAACATGAACATGACCTGAACATGGTTGTTGTCATTCAGTGTGGCAGTAACAACAGCGTGCGCCACAAAGTTAGCTATTATTAGCATTATCATAATTACCCCATAGTAACAACTAACCTATCCTGACCCCACTCACGTACCACTGTACAGTTACTCAAGCAAGAATTATTATGCATAGTTATCGAAATTGCCAGACATCGAGAATATATCAGCGTTCGTGTAAGATTCGAGCTCCGGCCCACAATTCAATCAAATATCAAAGTCAAATTAATTGCAGCGAATAAAACGATAAAGTAACATATATAATTCATCAGCGACACCTAGTATTTACAAGATTTTCTGATCAATTATAATAATAATAATAATACATAAATTATACAAACCAATACAAACGGAAACAGCACGTGAATTACGGAATCTGACCAAGAAATATGAAAGGATCTAGTCCGCAATGAAAACATCGTAGATCAAACCGCTCTCGCAATTTCATAACTTTTTTTTTGAGGCCAGATTTCAAACGGGCACGGCCGAGTTTAAATATAAAAATCAACTAACGGATAAACTATATTTACAACACGGAATTAAACTGCGGGTTTTTACCATTCAATCACGCACACGTACACTCGCGCGCGCACGCTCACACGCGTACGCATCCACACTCTCGCCACATGTACAGCGATTTAGTTTACAGCGTTACACACACGCACGCACGCACGCACGCATGCACGCACGCACGCACACACGGGTGTGTGTAAATGAAATAACATGAGAGTATCATCAAGAGCGTATTAAGAAGGCCTTCTTAATACGCTCTTGTTATCATGGATGGCTATCAAAAATAACCACCAGGCAGCAGCACGTTCTAGACCATCTAATTTACGACATGTCACCACGACGTCACTGCATAACTGTCAGCGACCTGACTGTCATTATCAGACGCACCAGCAAAGCTACGGACGAAACATGTCGTGATATATATGTGTGTCGAAGAAAAATGATGAGAGAGGGAAGAGAGGGTAGCGATAAAGGGGAGGTGGAAGGGATCGAGAGCGGGGGTGAGAGAAACAGAGAGAGGGAGGAAGGAATAAACAGAAGAGGATGGTCACGGGGGGAGGGACCGAGCACGGGGCTGGGAGTAAGGGGGAAAGGCGAGTCTAGGAAAGGAACAAGAAATCAAGGAGCGTCTTCTGTGATATTCTACCCCATCGAGTGGGTGTATAGTCACGCTATGATATGCTTTCGTGGGTTTAACAACAGCAGGGTTATGCAACACGTTCCTCACACACTGACAATTGAAAAACAAGACGTGTATTACACATCTAACAATATTATTACCAATACATCCATCATTTACACGATACCAAACCTCTATCACTTACCTTTACAACATTAATTACAACACACTTCTCGATCTGACTCAGTAATTAGCAAGTACCGATATGCACGTAATCAGCTCACGATCGGCATTCAGTAATTAATAGCATGACTAAAAGCGTTGTAAGATTTCTAGATACTTGAGCAAATTTGAAACTCGCCTGTTCTAATAGGGATTAGATGACAGTCCATAGAATATGGCAGCAGACAGACTTTATTTGACAATCCAAGCAGGACTATTCGCAAACGAACAAACCTACGCTGTTGGCGTTTAATCCTGTGGAGTTATGTGTAGTTAATAGACTACCGACATCATGGTTAAGTCAATGCACTTCCTCTCTAGATCCCAAGAGCTTACAATTCCAAGCATGACCATATATGTACGGGTGACTGGCTAAATGTTTCCTATTCGACTCTATTTCATGTTTTCTTTTCTCTCGCTGTACATTTTCGCTCGCGTACGACGACGCAGTAGATAACGATCGCGGCAATCTCAACAATATAATTCTCTCGCGTTTCTCACACGGCGTAAACACCTGTATTTGATCTGATATGTGCATTCTCCTCGATACGCCACGTCGTTAGCGGCGCCCCCTGCCGACACATATACAAGACGATTCGCTCGCATCCCCGCGGATGACGATGGACGACGTAGCATTGACATCGATCAGTGAGGTCAGGTCGGGTCAGTTAGCGGCGTCGGTGGGTAAGCACTACGGCACGGATGTTTATAGATGGCGCTGGCGTCTTCACGTGGAATAGTTCCCCCCGGTGAATCACATTCACGCGCGGTGCACCCGCGCAGTCGTATGTCACGATCGCTCATCCATCCGCTCGTCCGCCGATCGTTGATACATATCGCCACGGTGGTTTTCCGCTAGCACGCACCCATCTGTAGGGGGCGCCACTCGTCCTGGAGCAGATCGTCCGCTGACGGATCCGTGTAGATGCTGGAAGTACGCGCGCTGCCAGCAACATCTGCTCACGATATATGCAGGCAGTATCTGCTGGCAATATCTGCTGGTGATATCTCTGGCAATATCTGCTGGCAGTATCTGCTGGCAATATCTGCTGGCAATATCTGCTGGTGATATCTGCTGGTGATATCTGCTAGTGATATCTGCTAGTGTTATCTGCTGGTGATATCTGCTGGTGATATCTGCTAGTTGCTATCTGCTGGCTAGACTAGGAAGCCCTCAGCGACCTGAGCACCGCAGAGTTGAGCACGTAGCGTCTGTACACTGTACATGATTTTCTTCTGGTGGCCGACTAGCGTCACTCCAAGCCGCGTCAACTCCTGTAGAGACAAGAGAGAGAGAGAGTCAGATTGCTATTCAAGCAAGATATTAGGCCACAATTTTTTTTTGGGGGGGGGTC
>NW_014579340.1:35480-36079 GCF_000485595.1 Priapulus caudatus
CGACACGTTACGCACGATCGCGACACGTTACGCACGATCGCGACACGTTACGCACGATCGCGACATGCTACGCACGATCGCGACACGTTACGCACGCTCGCGACACGTTACGCACGATCATGACACGTTACGCACGATCGTGACACGTTACGCACGATCACGACATGTTACGCACGATCGTGACACGTTACGCACGATCACGACATGTTACGCACGATCACGACACGTTACGCACGATCGCGACATGTTACGCACGATCGCGACACGTTACGCATGATCGCGACATGTTACGCACGATCGCGACACGTTACGCACGATCACGACACGTTACGCACGATCGCGACACGTTACGCACGATCGCGACACGTTACGCACGATCGCGACATGCTACGCACGATCGCGACACGTTACGCACGATCGCGACATGTTACGCACGATCGCGACACGTTACGCACGATCGCGACATGTTACACACGATCGCGACACGTTACGCACGATCCGACACGTTACGCACGATGGCGACACGTTACGCACGATCGCGACACGTTACGCACGATCGCGACACGTTACGCACGATCGCGACACGTTACGCACGATCG
>NW_014579341.1:0-669 GCF_000485595.1 Priapulus caudatus
CCTATATGCTATACTACAGACAACTCTATATCGGTATGCTATAGTTGTCTGTAGCTATATCGGTATGCTATAGTTGTCTGTAGCTATATCGGTATGCTATAGTTGTCTGTAGCTATATCGGTATGCTATAGCTGTCTGTAGCTATATCGGTATGCTATCGTGTTCGTTGTTTCAGGGTTTGGGGAAGGATTGGAGAAAGGTTCAATCTCAGCTGGAGTGTGAGAATGAGCGAGACGACACAGACATACCTGCTGATAGCAGCCAGTCAGAGACAGAGAACATAGGAGAGGACCATGAGAATGACAAGTAACCACGCAGTACCCTCCTTCTCCAACTAACCATAAAAATCTCAAGATGTCTTCACATCAATTATTTGCCATGTTACGATATCTATTGCTTGAAAAATACCCGTGAAAGAATTCGGTGGGGGTGGGTGGTGTCTCTTCACTAGTGGTGGGTACATGGGACGTGATGGTTCATTGTTGCTGCAGAGACTGGACAGACTGGGTGGAGGAGGAGAAGGAGAGGGTTGGTGGAGGGGTCGTATGCTTGTTCTGTAGCTGCAGCCACTCCGAACTGGATGCTTCGCTAACACACATGAAGGTATGAGTCCTCCCTCATTAGTCTACCACACACATGAAGGTATGAGTCCTCCCTCATTAGTCTACC
>NW_014579341.1:1907-4417 GCF_000485595.1 Priapulus caudatus
ATATATATATATAAATATAGGGCGTGAAACTTGGAACTGGTAGAGAAACTACATGGTTGATGATAAATGGTTATGTTGAGATCGTTATGCTGGTAAGGTTAGGCGAGAGTTTTTTCTTTTGTGTTTTGCGTTTCACACTATTTTTTGAGTTTGTGCACAGTGGCGTGCGTACGGTGAGATTATCTAAGGGGAGCATTTGAACAGCATTGACATAAAATCATTATGCTATACAGAGTATACATCAACATGAAATCTTAGGGAGTAAATACAATTCGTATTTTTAACTTTTATCTTATTTGTATGGGAAGGGCCCAATTGTCTGTGTGTCTGTCTGTACAACCCGTATGCTACGCCCCCTTCCCTACTTGGCCTGCTCGACATTTCTGTTAGTCTAGACGCCGAACTAAATTATATTCCAGTCACGAATTGGCCCCCACAGATGTCAACTATGCACACTGCCTGCCGCAAATTCAATGGAGGGGTACTCGCTCCATAATGGCGCCCCCACTTTGCATACGTAATTTTGCTTCGTTGGATTGGCAAGGAGTTGAGAACACATCTAGAACGCTCATTAAATTTGTATGCCACTATCCTGTTACCCGGGGTTTGGTGCCATGAATGTTAATGCGTGCATTGGCAGCAGCATTCTAATGAATCACTTATTGCTCTTGAACCGTGAGTGCGCGTAGTGAGAATGTATGTTCGAGGGGGAAGGGTCCCGTATGTATGTCACTGATTATGTGTGCGGGCGTGCGTGCGTGCGTGCGTACGCCGCCGCCGCCGCCGCCGCCNCACACATGAAGGTATGAGTCCTCCCTCATTAGTCTACTACACACATGAAGGTAGGAGTCCTCCCTCATTAGTCTACTACACACATGAAGGTATGAGTCCTCCCTCATTAGTCTACTACACACATGAAGGTATGAGTCCTCCCTCATTAGTCTTCTACACACATGAAGGTATGAGTCCTCCCTCATTAGTCTACTACACATAGGTTTGTAGTGTGTTAGGAAGTGCAAAGACGTGAGTATACGCTGTGAATGCCATGATAAGCAATAACTGCAAACAAATGCTAGAGATATTGTTTTTGTGTGCTGGCAGAATCTTATGTAATTATTTACTTATTTCTGTTTCAATATAGTGTGACATCAATACAGCTTGAAGGCTAAAAACTTGTTTACAATGCATTGATAGAATTATAGTGACAGGAACTTTAGATGACTCATTATAATTGCTAGATATTCATTGTCAATTTTATTCATTCGTGAATTATTATAATAATAATAATTATTATTATTGTTATTGTTATTTATCATTATTATCATTGATAATAATAATAATAATAATGTTGTTATTTTATTAATGGTGTGTTGTGGTGAATTGTTGCGTTTTCAGCAGGCTCATCAATTTGATCTGAAGGCAATTATCAGCAGTCAACAGCTAAGCTTCTACCAGCAGGTGAAACTGGTCAACTTCATTAGAAGACAGGTAAGATTTGTATAGAGTATTAGCAATATAATTTATTTAATTAATTAATTTTAACAGTTAATTCACAAACGTTGTACACCGAAATTATGCAATGTTCTGACTGTGGCAGCACGAGTATGCAATGCTGAGTGGCAATTTAACTTTTACGCCCTACAGATGGCAGCACGGCGTGAACAACGAGCAAAGTATTTGTCTGTATAATGAGTTTCTATCAGCTCTTCGTGTTTGCCTCGAGTTTTGCTCGTGCATTAGAATTATCACTTTACCTCATAGATGCATCAGCACCGATGCCCTTACTGTGACAGCAGGCTGAGCAGTGAGAAGGAGCTAGAGGATCACATGCAGAAGGAAGGGCATGTGGGGAAGGTGCCGGATTCCTGCACCTGGGATCAACCACAGTAAGCATTCTGACTGACAGCAAGAAGTTGTTTCTGCTTTTACTTACCATTATTATTGCTATTGTTATTATTATTATTATTATTATTAATATTATTATCTTCACTATTATTATTGTGATTTTTCCTCTTGACATTTACCTGAATGTACCCCGCGGTCGCAACATCGTTCGTGACTAACGAATGTGATTGTCGTTGTCGTCGTCGTGTGTAGGTACTTCTTCCCGACATACGAGAACGACAACTTGCTCTCCTTGCTCGACGACGACAATGACGACGATGGCGGCAGCGGCGCGGTTGCCACGGTGATAGCGGAGGATGCCCCAGCAACGCGCACCTCGCTGACGGCAGAGGATCTGGCTGATCTTGCCATCTCCTGACCGTTGTCACGTACAATAGTTATGGTAACCACGGCGATAGCTTGTTGCTAGGTTACCTTCCGTGGTTGCATCATTCACTGCCCTCAGCAGTATGTATGGTAACCATGGCGATCGGTCGTTGCATTGTTTCCATTGTCACAGGGCATGTAACTGCCGTATGTTATTCGCTGGTTTTCATTCGAAGTCAGGGATTACATGCACGAGATGTGTGTGTGTGCGTGCGTGCGTGCGTGCGTGCGTGCGTGCG
>NW_014579341.1:5392-6890 GCF_000485595.1 Priapulus caudatus
TTCACTGCCCTCAGCAGTATGTATGGTAACCATGGCGATCGATCGTTGCATTGTTTCCATTGTCACAGGGCATGTAACTGCCGTATGTTATTTGCTGATTTTCATTCGAGGTCAGGGATTACATGCACGAGATGTGTGTGTGTGCGTGCGAACATGTGTGTGAAATACGCTGGGGCAGAGGCAAGCTACAGAGACTTGACTGCACTGCATCTGCAGTCCTTGCGAACTCTTGGCTGCCACAATGCAAGAACGCCGTCATGATCCGTATCCCTGTGAGGTCAGAGGTCAGGGGATGCCGTAACTATTTTGAACGGGTTTTTCGGTCTATTGCTGTTTTTCCTAGTTTGAATGATAATTGTTCTTCGTGTCGATGGGTAGTATTTCTACGTGGAGTGTCTAAGTAATTTGATGCTGTTTTGTAGATAGCATTAGAGATGTATATGCAGTGCGGATAACGCATTTGGCCTTCTAATTAAATCGATGTACAATAGTGAATTAATCATTTCAGAATTTTATTAAACACGAAACTAAAAAATATTACAACGTTGGTCACACTTTTCACCACAACAACTACAGCGTTTTTCACAATATTTAATAATTTCTACACTTGCATTATATTATTTATGTTATTTTACATGGCAGCGTGTCTTGTCAGTGTAATTTTTCACAATACAGCACTCGTTCATAGGTGGAGCCACAGGCACATTCTCATACTGCACGAAAATATATTACCGTATAAGCTTTGAGCTCTAACTAAAAATTTATATATATATTTATATATTACATTCAACAAATCCACTGACACGCGTCTGCGAGTAAATCACTGTTCATTCGTTTTATATTTGTAATCGTGCAAAACAAATAATTAGGCGACACAAATTTACACGCAAAAATAAATACGCTACACTGAGGTTCAGATTTACAAACCTAAACAATATCTGCTCCTATCTTATCGAACAGTAGCTTTAGCCGCTATACACAGCACCTCCTATTACACGACATACCTAGACTCTACAATTCTAACTCCCGTCTAGTGCTGCAGTTTGTAACTACAGCAGTGAGTGAGTTCACCTGGTGACACGTGTTTATAAGATCTGGTCACATCTACGACGTCTCAGAATACACGGCAAGAGAGAAAACGTTCGAATCTATGTGCATTGGCGCGAGGTGTTATTGACATTTATACAAAGCTGTAAATATCTTGTTGCTGCTGCTGTTGCAGATGCTGCTGCTGCTGTTGCTACTACTGCTACTGCTACTGCTGCTGGTACTACTGCTACTGCTGCTGCTAGTGATGATGATGATGATGATGATGATGATAAGGTTAGCTCACAATCAGGCCTAAACAGTTTACTAGCATAATATTGTCGCCTCTCAAACAAACTAATATTGCAACGGATCCACCTTTAGCATTTCACAGATGTGTTCATCGTCTCTATGAAATGTAAGCTCATCGCAACGCAGTCGAACGGTCTGCCAGACCATAGCCCCCCCCCCC
>NW_014579341.1:8060-10322 GCF_000485595.1 Priapulus caudatus
GAGAGAGAGAGAGAGAGAGAGAGAGAGAGAGAGAGAGTGGGAGAGAGAGAGGGGGGAGAGGGGTAGAGAGAGAGAGAGAGGGGAGAGAGAGGGAGAGATGGAGAGAGGGAGAGAGAGAGAGAGAGAGAGAGAGACAGCTCAAAAGCTCGTGTTAGATACAAGACAGGTGCGGCAGGAGCGGCCGGAGAGAGAGATGAGCACTGGACTCCGGGATAGAAAGTGAGAGAGAGTGTGGTAAAGAGAGAGAGGGGGAGAGAGGTAGAGAGAGAGAGAGAGAGAGAGAGAGAGAGAGAGAGAGAGAGAGAGAGAGAGAGAGAGAGAGAGAGAGAGGGTGAGAGCAAGACAGGTAGAGAGAGGGAGAGAGAGAGAAAGAGAAAGAACAAAGAGAAATTGGGAGAGAGCGCGTGAGAGAAAGAGGGATGGATGGAGAAAAGAAAGAGAGTGAGAGAGAGAGAAATAGAGAGAGACTGAAAGTGAGAGAGAGAGCGAGAGAGGGAGAGAGAAGAGAGACAGAGAGGGGGGAGAGGGAGAGAAACATAGAGAGAGAGAGAAGAGAGATAGAAGAGAGAGAGAGAGAGAGAGAGAGAGAGAGTGAGAAAGTGAAAGTGAGGGCGAGAGAGAGAGAGAGAGAGAGAGAGAAAGAATCACTGGCCCCTGGCTATGTGTGAGGGTGGGCGCCAGTGTGTGTGGGGGGGTCTTCCGATGGATACACGCAGAGAGATGATAGCGGTAGAAGCAGATGCCGCACGTCGCCGTCGTTTCAACTTTACACGAAACTTTACGTCGTAATGCGAGAGATAAGAGCTAACTCCTCGCTCGCGGGCCTGACTCCACGCCGAGACTTTGTTAGCCGCTTGGATGGCCGTCACAGCAGTAGCGTGAGGCGGGCGGGGGGTCCGGCGGCCGCCAGAGGCGAGACAACACGCACGTAAATTACGGGTTCCCTATCACACGTGTTGCCTTCCCGCGTCTGCGTGTCTCGGGTCTATTTGTACGTTGGAATACATACTCCGCAACTTTGGAAAAAATAGGTAGCGCTCGCGAGCAAGTATCTACTATGCATACACGCACATACGCACGCACGCACGCACGCACGCACGCACGCACGCACGTGCAATTAACTCGTGGCCTCGAGACTGAATTTTAGAATGCGGCCACACTATACAGGACGACGGGGAAACTCGACTCGCAAAGCTCGAGTGAGGTAGGAGGGCAGGGCAAGGCGGACAGATGGCGGATGCGTTGTCACGAGGGAATGGCCCCACGTCCCACTCACACCGCTTTGTCTGACGACCATTCCCTCTCGCCGTACTGGCTGAGAGCTGGGAGGCAGTGACACGCGACAGGTCGCGCGGGTGGACATATGTCGGGGGAGCATCTGTGATGCGGTAGGCGCGGCGCGTGACCACGCACACCTACATCATCGCCTCTCCGACAAACACACAGTCATGCTCAGCACATCCCCTCGCGACACACCCGCAGCAGGGGGGTTAATGGACAGGAGCTATAGGTCGTAGACTCTACACGCGCGGACTCGCGGACACATGCACGTCTTAGGAGAAAGACGCGGCTGATAGGTAGAACCCGCTGCAGTTAGTTGACAAACCGCCGGAGTTTACAAACTCGGAGTGCGATGAGATACACGTCAGCGTGGGGAAAAAAGAAAAAAGAAATGCGAGGAATACAGAGGGAATTTAATGCGTTTGTGAGCCGGTTAAAGTGTCTGCATGTGTGCTCCCGCAGGAGCGATCAAATATTGCCGCCAGGTGGACGCGTGATGGCGGCAGGGCTCGCCGACGATCCGTCGTTTGTAACCTGGTTGACATTTACGTTTAAAATGTCGTTTGTCGAACGAAGAACCCGGCGGAGGACACGGTGAAACCTAACGACGCGACGAGCCGAAAAAAACGATTAAATTTTGTTTTTTTAATGCGAGACTGGCACCGCGCCGCCGTCGTGATGACAAACGGGAACAGCGGAGAGATGACGGTGACAGTCTAGCAGCCGCGCTTGTTTGGCTAATGGGTATTCTACTGGTGCTCGGCTAGTGATGGGATTTTAAAGGGCCGAAAACGATTACCTCCTCCCCCTCCTCCCCCTCCTCCCCCTCCTCCCCATGCGTGGAATCTCAACTGGTGCCTTTATTGTGCAATCTGTCACCGTGGCTTACAGATACTGCCGTCTGCTCTCTCCCATCACTGCGCACACACACACACACACACACACACACACACACACACACACACACACACACACACACAC
>NW_014579341.1:10332-18027 GCF_000485595.1 Priapulus caudatus
CGGCGCGCACTATTTACCCTCGGCGCGCACTGTTTACCCGTCGGCGCGCACTATTTACCCTCGTCGCGTACTGTTTACCCGTCGGCGCGCACTATTTACCCTCGGCGCGTACTGTTTACCCGTCGGCGCGCACTATTTACCCTCGGCGCGTACTGTTTACCCGTCGGCGCGCACTATTTACCCTCGGCGCGTACTGTTTACCCGTCGGCGCGCACTATTTACCCTCGGCGCGCACTGTTTACCCGTCGGCGCGCACTATATCCTCGGCGTGCACTGTTTACCCGTCGGCGCGCACTATTTACCCTTGGCGCGCACTGTTTACCAGTCAGCGCGCACTGTTTACCAGTCAGCGCGCACTATTTACCTTCGGCGCGCACTGTTTACCCTCGGCGCGCACTGTTTACCCTCGGCGCGAAACAGTACGCGCCGAGGGTAAATAGTGCGCGCCGACGGGTAAATAGTACGCGCCGAGGGTAAATAGTGCGCGCCGACGGGTAAACAGTACGCGCTGAGGGTAAATAGTGCGTGCCGACGGGTAAACAGTACGCGCCGACGGGTAAACACTACGCGCCGAGGGTAAATAGTGCGCGCCGAGGGTAAATAGTGCGCGCCGACGGGTAAACAGTGCGCGCCGAGGGTCGTACTGTTTACCCGTCGTTCGCGCACTGTTTACTTGTTGGCGCGCACTATTTACCCTCGGCGCGCACTGTTTACTCGTCGGCGCGCACTATTTACCCTCGGCGCGCACTATTTACCCTCGGCGCGCACTATTTACCCTCGGCGCGTACTATTTACCCTCGGCGCGCACTATTCACTATCGGCGCGAACTATTTACCTTCGCCGAGCACTATTTACCCTTGACGCGCACTATTCACCTTCGCCGAGCACTATTTACCCTCGACGCGCACTATTTATCCTCGGCGCGCACTATTTACCCGTCGGCGCGAACTATTTACCTTCGGCGCGCACTATTTACCATCGGCGCGCACTATTTACCCGCGGTGCGCACTATTTACCCTCGGTGCGCACTATTTACCCTCGGCGCGCACTATTTACCCGTCGACGTGCACTATTTACCCTCGGCGTGCACTATTTACCGTCGGCGCGCACTATTTACCGTCGGCGCGCACTATTCACCCTCGGCGCGCACTATTTACACTCGGCGTGCACTATTTACCTTCGGCGTGCACTATTTACCCTCGGCGCGTACTATTTACCTTCGGCGTGCACTATTTACCCGTCGGCGCGCACTATTCACCCTCGGCGCACACTATTTACCCTCGGCGCACACTATTTACCCTCGGCGCGCACTATTTACCCTCGGCGCGCACTTTAATCATAACAATCTGTCTTTCATGACACGGGTGGGAGCACAATCGCCGCTACACCAGTTAATTATTTACGGTTGTCATTGCCGCTATTTATTCTTTTTTTACGAAAACATATGATTACCTGATATATAGTCATGTAGAAATGAGTAACTGCATACCTCATTTATATTCATATGCATATTATATGCATATTACCTGTATATAACTTTAATGGAAACCACATGCCAGGGTGTCTGGTTACTCAACAGATGACAATGTACTTGTAATATATGCTTGCCAGTTGGTTGCTAACAGGCATTTCCCCGATACGTTTGGTCCCCACCCAAACTGCCAATCATTAAAAGCAGGGGCACTGTCGCATGCGGATGTTATAATCGTTATCTTGCCGACGACTAAACACTATTCTGCCATCTATGTCGGCTGCCGCTGCTGTGCGTTTTCGTCGCTCGTAAATCACTTCGCATTTTTAAGTGAAAGTTTTGATGATGTCATTGACCATCGCAACGATCATTGGCGGCTTCTTGTGCCTAGCAGCAAGTGTTTTCGTCACAACCATATCAGGTAGACTGTTAGATCTAGTATTTCGTGTATTTCTAAATTATCTGGTCTAGTTTGGATATAGATGCTCACCGCTGCTAGAGTCAGCAAGATTAGGTATGAAGTGCGTAAATTCGCTCATAAGTAAATTGTAAATTATGACTACAGCTCGCGATACGTAACGAAAATCTGAACAGCTTGCAAAGCGCTTTCTTTGACGGTTGTGTTTTGTTCTCTGGACACACATCCACGCGCGCACACACAAACACTCACACACACGCACACACACATCAACGCGCGCACCCACACCTACGCACACGCACACGCACGCACACACACACACACACACACACACGCGCACACACACACCCATGCGCGCGCACACACACACACACACACACAGACACGCGCGCGCACACACGCACATACACACACGCGCGCACACACTCACACACACACACATGCGCGTACACACGCGCACACACGCGCACATACACACACACGTACGCGCGCATGTGTGTGCGTGCGCGTGAGTGTGTGTGCAGAGGACGAAACACACTTGAACCTTCAAAGAAAGCGCGTTGCACGTCGTTCGTCGCCTTGTATATATACAGAAACATTCCAACGTATCTACACTGTGGTCATCATTTTTGCCGATTGGCAAAAATTTTGTCATAATTTAGTTTTTTGAAATAAATATATCTTAATTAATTTAATTCTGCGTTATATTCTAAATATCTATACTGCAGTGTAATGCAGGAAATGATGTTTTTGGTATAAAAAACAAAAATTTCGTAGCAGCAAAGTCGCTTCCTGTAATTTTTATCGCGTAAATAAAGCTTTAATCATTGCACACAATTCTCCCATTGGGAACGGCCAACTGTGGTGATGAAAAATTACAATTAAACGAGCAAATGTGACTTGATCTCGCAGCAACCCCCTAAAAATGTTGTTTTTATTCTGATACTTGGCCATGAAACACGCTCTGCCCAGTTTAAAATTGCTCAGTTATTATAATCACATATACTCTTACACGATATATATTCTCAGAATCATCCATTGACTGCACGCTACACGTAATAAATAAGAATGCGCACAGATATATAGAACTTGTTGTTGTTGTTGTTGTTGTTGTTGTTGTTGTTGCCAACAATTGTTGTTGTTGTTGTTGTTGTTGTTGCTGCTGCTGCTTCTGGCCGGGTGGCTGTATAGGGCAGCGACTGCTCCCCTGCGGCCCCGCCCCGCCACTGCTACCCTGAGGCCCCGCCCCGCCACTAGCTTCCCGATGCTTCCTCGAGTCTAACAGTGAACCGATGTACGAGCGTAGGTTCTTAATCTTATCCACGGACGGTTTCGGCCGCGACGCACCCTCCGTCGGCGTCGTCGGCGGACGGTCGGGGAGCGGCGGCGGGCCGCCAGGGTGCGCTGCCTGTGCGTGCGCCGTCGCGTGCCAGTCCGGTATCTCCTCGTAGATGTGGTAGAGGGCGGCGGGCTGATACTGGTTCTCTGCTGGCGGCGGCGGTGGCGGTGGTGGTGGGGAGGTGGGCGGTGGCGGGGGCTCCGTGTGCGAATGAAGTCTCTCTGTATTGGCTGTAGCCCCGTGTCTGGTGCTACCACCACCACCACTACTGCTACTACTGCTACTGCTGCTGATATTATTACTACACTGCTGTCTCTCTCCATCCACCGGCGCACCGCCACTGCTGCTGCGGCACTGCTGCTGCTGTTGCTGCTGCTGTTGTTGTTGTTGTTGCTGTTGCTGTTGTTGCTGTTGTTGTTGCTGCTGCTGTGCTGCCTGCAGTCTCTCCATGTCTCCCATGACGCCTCGCACGACGTCTGCGGCGCTGAACGCTCGCGGCGGCGGATGCTGCTGCTGCTGCCGGCATCGCTTCGTCTTCCCGAACAGCGGTAGCTTCAGCTTCTCCGCCGTGACCGCCCCATGACCCTGCGCGAGCTGCGACCCCGCGGGGGGCGTCGCCACCCTACCCTGGCACGGCGATACTCTGCTGCGGTCCTCGCCGCTACCCTGCGTCGCGACGCCTCCCTGCGACGGCGCGTCGCCCTTATCGGCGTCGCTCGCGTGGCTGCAGGGTACGCCGATGAGGTGGCGGCCCATGCAGGGCTGTTTGCGGGGCTTCCTCAGCGAGGAGGCGGGCACGGACGCCGTCCTGCCGCCGCTAGCGTGCGCCTCTGCGCTGTCGACATGCCGCGCGTGCTGCGTGGGCGTGCAGCTCGTGGGGCGCACTCCCGCGATCGTGTCACCGCCCACGACACCCGACTTGTCACCGGCGCGAGCGACACTGGGTTTGTCACTGCCGCAAGGCAGGCCGGCCGTGTCGTCGTGAGCGCGACAAGCGGACCTGTCGTCGGCGTCGTGCGACGCACACGGCAGGCTGTGCGGCTCCTTACACTGCTTCTTCGTTTTCTTCTTCGTCTTCGTCTTCGTCTTCTTGCTCTGTCTCGACTCGTCTCCGCGCTTGTACTTGTTCTCGATCAGCTCTCCGTAGGTCAGCTCGACGTCGTCAAGGTCGTAGAACTCCAGCTCCGACTTCGTGCCGTACAGCAGGCTGTCGATCTCCTGCTCGCTCGTCAGCATGCTGACGTCACCAGCGCTGCGGCTGACGTCACCGCCGCTGCTGACGTCACTGCTGCTGCCCGCGTCCGCCGCCGCTTCGATCGTCTGCGTGCTGACGGTCTTGCTCGGCGCAATTCTCGCCGCGTCATCGGTTCTCGTGCTCGTCGATGACGTCAGCGTGGAGTCGGTGCAGCTGAGGCGTCGGCCGTCCACGTCCGGGGCGCCGTCTGGCGGCGGTCGCTGCAGCGAGTCGAGCGAGGCGCGCAGGTACATGAGCAAGTCGAGCGACGAGTCGTAGAAGCCTGAGTCGTGCAGGCTCTGTCTGGCGTCGGCTGCGCGTGGGTTCGAGGCGCTGCCGGGCGAGGCGACCGCCGCGGTGGTGGTCGCTGCGTGAGCCGGGGTCACGCTGCTGGAGCAGCCGTAGCAGCTGCCGCCGCTGTAGTCCGAGTAACCAGGGCTCTTGTAACCGCTATCGATCGAACTCGACGTCACGTGGAAGTAGTCCAACTCGCCGGACGTCCGCCGGTGGTCCGATTCGCCCGCCGACCGTCGCGGCGCGTCGGCGACCGCCGCCGCAGCCACCTGGCGGTCGGTCGGCTCGCACGGGCGCGAGCTGCGATCGTCGGCCAGCGCTCGGTGACTCCACTCCCTCGGCGCCCCCTGGCGGTCGCACTGCTGCTTGTCGTCGGCCGTCGCGCAGGCGACCGCCGCGTCGCCGCCGATCCCCGATATACTGTCCACCAGGGTGCAGCGCGCGTCGTCCGTCGCGTCGCCAGGTGGCGCCGCCGCGCCGCTAGCGCTCAGCACGTGCCTGATGGCGTCGCACATGGCGGCGATGTCCGGCGTGGGGGCGCCACCGCTGCCGTGCTGCGCGCGCAGGTGTTTGAGGGTGTCGGTAGCGTTGCTGTGTAGGGTGGAGGAGCCGGGGGGAGGAGCTCCGTCCCAGCGGTACTTCTCAAAGACGGAGTAGAGCTGCAGGATCTGCCGCGTGACGTTCTCTCCCTGAGAGCACATCTCACCCTGCGAACATAGGAGAACATCATCAGTACATGTACAATAGATAGAGAGAATGAGAGAGACAGACGAGAGCGAGCAGGAAAGGAGAGGGGAAAAGAGATCGCGGGAGGGAAAGAGTGAATGAGAGATAGACAGACAGACAGACAGACAGACAGACAGACAGACAGACAGACAGACAGACAGACGGACGGACGGCCAGACAGACAGACAGACAGACAGACAGACAGACATACAGACAGACAGACAGAGAAAGAGAGAGAGAGAGAGAGAGAGAAAAAAAAATAAAGATCTGTGTTGTAATAATAAGCGTTGCTATAGCAACAATTTTCGCTAACACGACGCGACACGTTGGTGATACGTGACAATACGTATACGTCGGCCACAGCAGCCGTATACGTCGGCTACAGCAGCCGTAAACGTCGGCTACAGCAGCCGTAAACGTCGGCTACAGCAGCCGTATACGTCGGCTACAGCAGCCGTATACGTCGGCTACAGCAGCCGTAAACGTTTGACATTTCCATAAGTTGGAAAGCAATAGACGCAAAGCAGACGCGTTCGCATCGCAACTTCGAGAATCCCCACAAAACGGAGAAAACATGAGAAGCCTACATGCACCAGCGAGTAGGTACTGTTGTGCCACGCAGCAGCAGCAGCAGCAGCAGCAGCAGCAGCAACGCCACCAGCAACAACAACGATAGCAGCAGCAGCAGTGGCGGCAGCGGCAGCGGCAGTAACAGAAGCAACAGCAGCAGTAGTATTACAACCACCACACCCAGCAACAGCGCCACCACCAGAACGACCACACCACCAACAATAGCAGCAGCAGCAGTGGCGGCAGCGGCAGCAACAACAACAACAGCAGCAGCAGCAGTAGCAGCAGCAGTAGCAGCAGCAGCAGCAGCAGCAGTAGCAGCAGCAGTAGCAGCAGCAGTAGCAGCAGCAGCAGCAGCAGCAGCAGCAGCAGCAGTAGTAGCAGCAGTATCGGTAGCATCAGTATGATCGTATTACACCTGCAGAGACGAGGCAGATAGACTTCGCTCCAGTTACTATAACCCCATAGAGGAATCGCAGCTTATATATATATACAGGACAAAGCACGTTAGCGAGATATCTAGATATCTCGATATATCGAGATAGCGAGATATCGGCGTGCTCTAATCATAGCGTATGCAGCAGACACGAAGCAGACAGACAAGATGCGACATAGTGCTGCGGGAGAGAGAGAGAGAGAGAGAGATCTAGAGAGAACGGGCGAGCGAAAGAGCAGAGATAAAAAATGGAGAGGGCGGGAAGGAGAGAGATAGAGAGAGAGAGACAGAGGGAAAGAGAAAGATCGAGTGAGATAACGAGGGAGAGAGATTGAGAGAGAGAATACCTGGTGTGATAATTGATGTTTAGGTGTTTTCACACCTGTGGATACAGAGCGGGCATTGTGAGAGCGTCGGCTGCTTACATCACTCATGTCTCGCTCTCCTCCCACCACGCCGCACGCCGCCCGCTCCGTAGATATCGCATCCGATAACCAAAGGAAGATTATGCGCGGGGAGAAAAATTGGGCCAGATACGCGAAAAGATAAGCTCGAAAAATATTATTCTAAGAAATCATTCTACGCATCGCAGATGTGTCACTGCCGCACGCGTTACTGTATTGAGTAGGGGAGCGGTGCGGCTGGTTGCGGTGACGGCCGGACGTGAGGGAGGGGGAGGGGCAGGGGGAGGGAGGGGCAGGGGGAGGGGCAGGCGGGGGGAGGGGCAGGGGGAGGACAAGGTGTTAATGCAGGCAGCGGATAACGACAGAGACGGAGCAGCAGTAGGTGGAGCTGAATGGAAGGTTGCAGGGACGCTTGCGCTCTTACTCAATTAGCAAGATTACAGCAATAGAAGAAGAAAATCAAACATCATTTGTGTTCGTTTTGCGTTCGAGCGACTGAGGTTCATACAATGGCACCGGCAGCCAATCCAGCATTCAATAGCTCACGACCTTCAGCGTAATGCTAGAAAATTGGCATTTCGATCGCACTCGTTAAAATCCCCTCTAGTTGGATATTTCACTGCCTTGCTACAGATCGGAATTCCGTTATAAGGGGAGCCAAATGTGGGAGTGGGTTGGAATCTAGGTTACATTTCATTTTCGATTTTTTTGCGATAACCGATTAAGAACCCTCCCTCTCCCCTCCCCCATTTCTCTCTCTCTCCTCTCCCTCCCTCTCTCTCTCTCTCTCTCTCTCTCTCTCT
>NW_014579341.1:18277-20844 GCF_000485595.1 Priapulus caudatus
CACACACACACACACACACACACACACACACACACACACACACACACACACACACACACACACACCTGTTGTTGCTGTGCTGCCGCTGAAGTGATCCGCTCTATTTGACCGCTGTGTGTGTGCGTGTGGGGAAAGCCGTGACTTTTGGCAAAACAGCGACTGATCAAGGTTCGGCGATTGTGGATTGCACGTAACGAGCGTCTGTGTTATTGTTAGCTGTCCAACAACGATAATCGGTCTGGATCCGTGTGTTGTAAGGATCCGTGTCAGCGGGTGATCACGAGTGAACGAGATAACAACGTTGTTGTTGTTGTTGTTGTTGTTGTTGCCGCTGCTGTTGCTGTTGATGTTGTTGTTGTTGCTGTTGTTTTTAACCCTGCCACTGCTGCTTGTGTTGTTGTTGCTGCTGCTGCTGCTGCTGCTGTCGCTGTTGTGATCTTTGTTGTTATTGCTGTTATTATAGATCATCTGGTTTGGATTTTTTCTCGCGCATCGTACGCAGATCGGGTATGGATACCAGTAACCATGCCAACACGCGTTCTAAACACGCGTGAAACTCTGACGTTTCAATGCACCAACATCGAGCAACTTTTGCTTTCGTTATATATAACGTCTCTAGCCTACACGCCTCCGGCCCTCTTCTACCGCGCACACACCACCCCCGCGCACGCACGCACGCAGGCAGGCACGCACGCACGCACACACGCAGCACAATGCAATGTAGGGTAAGCTCTTGATTCGCGACCGTCTTATTTAGTGAAATCGCTGCAGTGGATTGACAGTGATCTTGAGCGAGCTGGTGGCACGCACGGCGGAGGGCGTGTGGTTGGATCGGCGATGACGAGCACGACCCGCGGGCTGTGTCTGTCTAATCCGGTGCCGATTACGTTTGACTCGATACCGCTGCCGCAACAGCAGCAGCCGCAGCCAGCAGCCGCCGCAGCCGCCGCAGCAGCAGCCAGCAGCCGCCGCAGCCGCAGCAGCAGCAGCAGCAGCAGCAGCCAGCAGCCGCCGCAGTCGCAGCAGCAGCAGTAGCAGCAGCTGCAGCAGCCGCAGCCGCCGCCGCAGCAGCAGCAGCAGCAGCAGCAGTAGCAGCAGCAACAGCAACAGCAACAGCAGCAGCAGCAGTAGCAGCAGNTAGACGCTACCGGGAGGCTCCAGCGTGCGTTCAACTCTTTTCAAGAGTTGACGTGGATCGAGATAGGAACACGTTCTGCGGTCGAGTGCTGTGTACGTAAGCGCCCGTGCACACACACGCGCAGACGAGAACCGAGGCGTTAGCGGAGAACTAACGTTTGTTTAACTTCTCTGTCTCTTGCTTTGGCTCTCTCTCGCTCCCACTCTCTGTTTGTAGCTTTATCGCGTTCTCTCTCACTAACTGTCTCTCTCGCACACTCTCTCCCCCTACTGTCTCTCTATTTTCGGTTCTGTATACCCTCGTGCGATGTCTCTTCGATCGTTCTTTCTCCTCTCCATACCGCTTTCGCCTCCTGCACTTCTCCCTGCTCTCTCCTTCTTTCTTTCTCTCTCTCTCTCTCTCTCTCTCTCTCTCTCCTCTCTCTTTTCTCGGCTCTCCCGCTCTCTCTTCTCTCTCTCTCTCTCTCCTATATATAATAGTATACTATATATCTCTATATATCTTTCTCTCTCACTCTCTTTCTTGGTCCCTCTTTTTCTCTTTCTCCCCATCACTCCCGTTTCACTCTCTCTTTCCCCTATCTCTCTCTCCCCTCCTCTCTCTTTATCTCTATCTACCTATCTCTCTCTCTTTCTCTCTCTCTCTCTCGCTCGTTTCTACTAGCTCGCCATGAATCGGTGACAGACATCGCAGCATTGTGAGGCGCGTGCGTGCGGAGAGAAGCGATGCGGAGATTTCACGCTGCGTGCGTGTGGGAGCAACCACGGCAACAGCGGTCACGGCAGTTTATCCTCCACACGCACACGCACGTACACGCCAGCACGCACGCACGCACGCGCCCCCCTGCCACCCCCCAAAGGTTGACAGTTTGCATTGTATGGCGGCACGGCTGCGGGTATTGTCCTGGCAGGCGGACAGGCAGCGCTCATGCAGTCGCGTGGATCGCCGCCGCTCCCGTCCGTCCGTGAACCAGGAAACACGGAGGAGGCAGGCAGGCAGGGTCACGGCGTGTAGGGCCGCCGTGCTGTGCGTTTATTACTCAAATATGAGTAGCAGGTTGCGACCGTGCGCGCATGCTCCGTCACGATGATTCCCCTGTTTGTCAGAGAGGGTGGGGATAGGGAGTGAGAAGGAGGGTCAGGTTGGAGGGTGGGGCTAGGGAGTGAGAAGGAGGGTCAGGTTGGAGGGTGGGGATATGGAGTTAGAAGGAGGGTCAGGTTGGAGGGTGGGGATAGGGAGTGAGAAGGAGGGTCAGGTTGGAGGGTGGGGCTAGGGAGTGAGAAGGAGGGTCAGGTTGGAGGGTGGGGCTAGGGAGTGAGAAGGAGGGTCAGGTTGGAGGGTGGGGATAGGGAGTGAGAAGGAGGGTCAGGTTGGAGGGTGGGGATAGGGAGTGAGAAGGAGGGTCAGGTTGGAGGGTGGGGCTAGGGAG
>NW_014579341.1:21760-24260 GCF_000485595.1 Priapulus caudatus
AGAGAGAGAGAGAGAGAGAGAGAGAGAGCGAGAGACGTGGGGGGGGGGCTTGCTATCAACTTTTAAGTTTGCGGTAAACCTTCTTTTAATAATCCATGTTATTAATATTAATATCCATATTAAAATATTAAGTATATAATCACATTGATATATGATTACGTACGATACGCTACACTCGCAGCCTCAGAACTATCTTGACTCAGTGCCAAGTATTCGCCTATAAGACTGTCGTGCCTGCACGTGTGCGGATTTTACGCGTATATACCTGTGTGAACTAGAGTAGGCTCTAGGAATTAACACAGCAGGTACGAAAATACGAATACTATGGTTAGCTTTTGACAATGCGTATTATGAACGACGCTTGAAAACCAGGTCAGTAACGTAGCAGCTCATTACGTGTGTTGTTTAATAACAATATTCGATGCCTATGAGTATGTTTTTATTCCGTGGATTTATGTGTACGTATGTAAGGACTTTCGGGAGGGTGACCTTGACTGTGTATGTATAACCTGGTGTCTTCGGAATTAGTAGCTGGTCTTGTGCGTATCTACATTCCCCGTATGATGCTTTGTAATCTCTTGGCTTACTCATATCTGAGAGAGTGTGTGTGTGAGAGAGAGAGAGACAGAGACAGAGTGAGTGAGTGTGAGAGTGAGTGAGCGAGAGAGAGAGAGAGCGAGAGAGGGAGAGAGACAGATAGAGTGCGAGAGACAGATAGAGTGCGAGAGAGAGAGAGAGAGAGAGAGAGAAAGTGTGTTTGTGTGTGTGTGAGAGAGAGTGAGTGAGTGAGTGAGTGAGTAAGTGAGTGTNTGAGGGTCAGGTTGGAGGGTGGGGCTAGGGAGTGAGAAGGAGGGTCCGGTTGGAGGGTAGAGATAGGGAGTGTGAGGGTCAGGTTGGAGGGTGGGGCTAGGGGAGTGAGAAGGAGGGTCCGGTTGGAGGGTGGGGTTAGACGGTGTGGGCGGAGGACAATGCTTGAGTGTAGGGGAGGAGGGTAAGGCTAGGCAGTGGGAAGGAATACCAGTCTAGGTGGCGATAAGGCATGTAAGGCTAGTAAGGGGGGTAATTGTCTCTGGGGCTGTGTGAGGAGAGTCCGACCTCTGACTCACGTATTTGTCTCACGCTCTGTACGTATGATTGCCCACATTAACCCAGCCCGGCTTCAGTGTATAATATCGATACAGACACGCGTCAGGTAGCCCGCCCGCCTGCCACGTCTAATGGGAAACGAACATTTATCGTGTGCCGCTAGCGTCAGCGGTCTCGGGCGGATGAGGTCGCCATGGAAACCAAGTGGCTTTCAGCGTGCGGGGCGGCGTCGTCTGCTTTGTGACGGGCAGCAGGCTCGCGCTGCGTGGCGGGTGCGTCATGCCTTTGGTACCGGCGGGCGGAGGATCTGCCGCTACCGCGTTGTCGCGCGGGGGCCGAGGGCGGGTCTTGCCGCTACCGACGTCGGTGCGCGGCGGAGAAGGGTGGGGCTGTCAGCTACCGCTGTGTTCGCGCGCGAGAAGGGGGGTGGGGCGCTACCGCGGCTGGCGCGCGGCGGGGCGAGGGGGGGTCTGCCGTGCGCGTGGCGCGCAGCCGGGAGCAGTGCCACTGCGTCACCCATCCGCCAGCGGCCGCCTCCCCCTCTCCGCATCTGCTCTCCTCGCTCCCCACCTCCTTCCTCTCCTCCGGATCTCCCTCTCTCCTCCCGTTTTTCCCGCCGGGCTGTGTCCGCGTACACGGTCATAGTTCGGGTTCAGCTGCGTGGTGGTTATAGACAGACATTGACTCGCGATCTCTACTCGCTATCGAATTAAGATAAGTGAACAGACTGAAACTACTGCCTTTGCTGCGGATAGTATACACTAGACCTAGTATACACCCCTGCGGGTGTTATACTGTTGTTGTTAGTTATAATTATATTCACTCCTGTCACTGTTTGGCCTCGGCCATCGCAGTAAGTGCGAAACTGTAGGTATATAGGACGGGATTGGAACCAGTTGGTCGTGATGGCGAGGTGGGACAGGACAGGCTGGGGTCATTGAGAGGTCACGCTGGGGTCATTGTCACAGTGCGCCCGCTCATCCCCTCTTCCTTTCCCGCGCCGTGACGTCACACAATGGTCGAGATTGCGACTCATTGTTTGTCGTTAATGGCGGCCATGCGATGACGTCATCGACTGCTGCAGGCTAGGGTTAGTAGATGCGGCTGCCGGTATATGCTGGTTAGATCATATATCTCATGTCACGCAACCGCTAGAGGTACCGGCATGAATATAGCTGAAGAAACAGTGAGGGTGAGAGAAGGAGAGAGGAGATAGAGGAGAGAGAGAGCGAGAGGGAGCGAGTTCGATGATGAGAGAGCGAGAGAGAGTGGAGAGGAGAGCGAGCGACGAGAAGGACGAGAGATGAGAGGAGAGATGAGACGAGTACAAAGACGCGAGAGAGAGACGAGAGGAGAGAGATGAGGACAGAGAGAGAGCAGATGAAGCGGAGAGAGACGAGGGAGAGAGGGAGAG
>NW_014579341.1:26760-29260 GCF_000485595.1 Priapulus caudatus
ACGCGCCCATGTCTCTCGGGATATGTTGTGTGCGTACGTGTATTTAATACCTCCTCACGGGATTAGGCAGTCCCTCCTGCATTGCCCTTCCTCCCTCACCGTCTCCTCCATTACCCCTCCTCCCTTACCCCTCTTCCCTTACCCTTTCTTCCCTTACCCCTTCTTCCCTTACCCCTTCTTCCCTCACATATGCTTATACCCATCCTCCAACAGGCCCCATACCATCCTCCAACAGGCCCCATACCATCCTCCTACATTCCTCCTCGATCATCCCTCCCCCCGTCTTCCTCTCGCCACGCGCTCTCACCTTCTGTAGCGGATACCCTTTCCTTGAGTAATAAACCGTATAGAATGCACCGCAAACAGGTACGTGGGGTCCCTCCTTACTCCTCCTCCTCCTCCCTCACCCCTCTCCTCTCTCATCCTTCTCACCGCCGTTCCTCTTACACCTGCCTGTGTGACAACCTCCCTCGTGAGTAATTAAGCGTGTAATACGCGGCCAGCGTGTACGGGGGTCCTTCCTTGCAAACCCCATCACTTCATTATAAGCCTGCATGCATGCACACACGAGTGGTTAGTCATTCATGGTGAAGTCGAGGCGTGGTATGTTGATGAGAAGCAAGCCGCCGGCAAGGTGGGCACAGGTGTAACTGACGGAGGCGATGATTCATTAACAGACACCTGAGGCTCCGTGTTACACTGCGGCGCGCACACAGCTGCTGATGTTTGATTCATTCAATCATCGCTGTCTGTATTAACATAGTGACTCAGTATTCCCCGTTCTCTTTCTGCCCGTCTCTCTCTATCGCTCTCTATCTGGCTTTGTTCTGTCTCCGTGGATTTATCGATTGCTCGTCTTCTGTCTAACCACATGACGTCCGCAGGCGAGGCGTGTGTTCAGCCACATCATCGTTCTGGCGTGATACTGATCCGATGTGAACCCGCTATACGTCACCTTACTCCGCCTCTTCCGTGCATCGAGCAAGCATATATGTTAACCTCGATCACTCCCCGATTGATTTTACTCGAGGAGGGCTGTCTTCCGAGTTCTATCGTTCGATCTGGCATTAGTCTCTCATTGTAGTCTAGCCGCTTCGATCTACGCGTGTTTGCGTCGCCATGGGAACGGCTCGTGTTCTGTGCGGTGTCTAGCTGTCACGGCAGTAGTTTGGAGGTTGTTTAGCGGTAATTATGCCGGTTAATTGGTCGTAAAAATTAACCTCAATTCTTTCCCCCGTCGGCTGCTCTCGCCGTGGGTTATTTAGATTCGGGTATAATGATGGTGCAGTAGCTGTACTCGATATGTTAGCTGTAATAGGTTTGCTTTAGGTGAGCTTGTCTATATAACTGGGCGTTCCGAGTTGGTCAGACCCGAGAATGAAATTAGGGGGGGGGGGCGAAAGGTAGATATTTGCGATGAACTAAAGACTTTGTTCGTTTGCCTTTGTGCAAAAAACAGACACCGTTGTGAACACTCGTGGAAATTGCGTGTAACAATGGAACTACTAAATTGCTAGCGCAATTTAATCGTTTGCTTGTAATTGGATTAAATTTCATCAACTGAAATTCCGCCAACGAGGAGCGCGTACATAATTCCTTCCCCACCAGGAAGTGATTTAGAACGACGACCAGCCGAGCGGAACACGCCTTCTCTCAGTCCGCGCATGAAAGACAACATCATCCATTTCATCATTTCAAAACAGCTTAAAATAATGAGCGTCGTTAGCGACGGCGATAGGTGGCGCTGCTGTGGCGCGCACCTTCTGGAGCGTGTATGTTATCTGTCATCACTCTATTGTGCGCGAGTATACATACACACACGGCGACGGCGACGCTCTATGAACGGAAAACCTTCCTGTGTAATTATCGAAATCTCGGCGTTTGAATACGACATTCCTCCGCATTTAAAAACAGTTAATGTACAGGTTCTAGGTGATAGTCATGCATTCTCAAGGTCATAATCGCACTATCTAGGAACATTAGCGGTTCATAGCTGATTCTGTTACTCATTATCATATGGCCGTGGTTGAGAGCTATAGCTGACTAGAGTGGAGCACGGTGAGAGAAAGATAAACTAAATATAAATGCAATCGCAGTCGTAAAATTCAAAACTCCGTCTGCGCATGCGCGCTTATGCCACTCTATAACTAACAGCTATTTATGTTTTTGCGCTCCGCTGAGTTTCTCGTCGCCATGGTTTCCGTTCGGCTACCATGCATGGTTTCCGCAAATGGCGTCGTCGCGATATCGAGAAATAATCGGGAGAAATTCGTCGGACCGGCTCGTAAACTCGAATTGTTTTCTCATTTGTAGCTGTAAAATGCGCTCGTCGGTCGCCACGCGTTGTTTTGTATCGATAGGGAAGTCGGCGGGGTGAAGGGCCGGAGCTGACACGCAGCCCCGGCTATACGCACGCTGGCAGCGATACATCCCCGTATCTAGCGTTCGTCGACCACCGCTCGCTGCAGCCCGCGCGCCGCTCGCACGATGCGCTGTATTA
>NW_014579341.1:34260-35944 GCF_000485595.1 Priapulus caudatus
GGCAGTCTAATTGGCGACGATGAGAGAACAATGGCGGCGCGCTCTTTATGCCTGACCGGCGCAGACAATGGAAGAGATGACGTAGTGACGTGTGGTAGCAATGTTCCATCGTAAAATCTCTCTCTCTCTCTCTCTAATCTCTAATCTCTCGCTCTTCTTCTCCTCTCTCTCTCTCTCTTCTCTCTCTCTCTCTCTCACTCTTCTCTCTCTCTCTCTCTCTTCTCTCCTCTCTTTTCTCTCTCTCTCTCTCTCTCGTCGTCTCTCTTCTCTCTCTCTCCTCTCTCTCTCTCTCTCTCTTCTCGTTCTTCGTCTCGCTCTCGCCTCTACTCATTTCTGCTCTTCTCTTCTCCTCTCTCTCTCTCTTCTCTGCTCTCTTCTCTCTCTCTCTCTGCTTGCTCTCGTCTCTCTGTCTACTCTTTCTCTCCTCTCTCTCTCTCTCTACTCTCTTCTCTCTCTCTCTCTCTCTTTCTCTCTCGTTCCCTCTCGCTCTTCTCTCTCTCTCTCTCCCTTCTCTCATCTCTCTCTCTTTCTCTCTTCTCTCTCTCTCACTCTCTCTCTCTCTCTCTCTCTCCTCTCTCTCTTCGCTCTCTCTCTCTCTCTATCTCGTTTCTCTCTGTGTCTCTCGCTTGGTGTTAATTTGTGCGTCGGCCGGTTATTACGGGTATGATTGATGGTCAGACGACAGACGGCGTCCTTCCTGTTCGTACGGAATCGCTTACAGCGTAAAGCTGTGTGTGCTGAGAGCGAGGTTGTGTAGTGCATTGATGCAACCATGTGCTGTGGCCATTAGCTGTTTGGGTTTGTGTGCGCGGGCGTTGCGCGCGTCCGTAGCGGCGTGTGTGTGTGGTGTGTAGTGTGTTGTGAGTGAGGTGGGGTGTGTGTGAATGCGTGTGTGCGCCATATGTGTGGGTGTGTGTGTGTCGATGTGTGTGTGTGTGTGGTGTTGTGGGTGTGCGTGCAGTGCGCTGGTGTGCGTTGCCTGTGTTGTGCGTTGCCTGTGCTACGCGTGCTATGTGTGCAGCGGAATTTGAACGTGCCACCGGGTGTTGTTCGTTGCATTTTTCATGCGCGTTGGGGGTGTGTGGGGGGAGGGAGCCCTGCGCGCCGCGGCGGGGTATTTGTGTGGACTGCGCGGCCGCAGTTATGGTGGGGTAGTTGAAGCTAGTGTAGAGGTGTGCTGTGCGCGCGGCGGGGATGTTGGCGGTGGACGTGCCGCGGCTGCAGTATGGTGCGTGGTGTGAGAAGCTGAGTGTAGGTGGGGCCTGAGCAGCGCGCGTGTATGGGTGTGGACTTGCGCGCGTCAGGATGTGCGTGTAGGTAGAAGCTGAGTGTAGGTGTGGCGGCGCGCGCGTGTATGTGTGGTGGACTGCGCGCGTCAGTATGTGCGCGTGTACTGGAGAGCTGGAGTGGTTGTAGCGGTGTGCCGGCGCGCGGGGTAGGTGGACTGCGCGCGGTGCAGGATGTGCGGTATGGAGAAGCTGAGGGGAGGGTGTGTGCCTGAGCGCGCCGCGTGGGATGGGTGACTGCGCGCGTGTCAGGAGGTGCGTGGATGTGGAGAAAAGCGGAGGGAGGAAGCCACAAGAGGCACGTGCAAGAAGTGGGGCTGCATGCTGTCAAACGCAGCATGCGTCAGCCGATGAGAGAAGGCAGAGCAGCAGGAATAACACGAGAAGGAAGCAGACGC
>NW_014579342.1:0-9196 GCF_000485595.1 Priapulus caudatus
TGTTACTGTGTATAAACCCAACTCAACAATTAACTCTATACACTAGTTATGATCACAGTAACGATCTAATAAATATATTCGCAGTGGCTACGCGTCCGGTCATCCATTACAAAGCTTAGCACAGATTCCCAAATCACGTCACGATTAGGCCACGCCCCCTTTCAAATCGTTGATTTTACTGGATTTACTATTGCTTCAAAAGTTACAAAAACACATTTTTTTGATAATATGCCTAAAGGTAAGTAATATTATGGTAAATACTTTTTGTTTATTGTTTTTTACTGAAAAAATATAGTTGGGTTCACATTAGAAATATATGACCGGACGCGTAGCCTGGTAGCTGGGCGTCCGGTAACTGGACGCGTAGCCACGGCCTAAATATATTATATGCGCTGGAATGGGAAACAGACGCAGACACGCTAGTGTGGCGGGGCGTCACGAGGGGGCGCTAGCTACTCGTATTCGGTGACGATGATGTTACTGCGGGTGTGGTACCTGACGACGAGGACGACGATGACGATGATGGCGATGAGGCAGAGCGTTGCCAGGCCAACGCTGACGCCGATGGTCACCTTCTTCCAGTCTGAAATGTCACGTTCATCGATGAATTAATCCTCTCATTATTCCTGCCCAAGTACACCAGAACGCACGCACGCACGCACGCACGCACAAACGCACGCACGCATGCGCTCACACACACACACACACCGTGATAGCTAGCAGACTTACAGTCAATCTTCTTGAAGCATCCCATCGTTGGATCTCCCTCCCATCCGTCCGCGCATGCGCACGTTAAGCTGCCTGGCGTGTTGATGCACACTGTGTGCTCAGCAGCGCATGTCACGCTGCCCGACTCACACTCATTCACGTCTGTAAAATACGCACGCGTTACACGTTACACGCACGCACGCACGCACGCACACGTTACATGTTACACGCACGCACACGTTACATGTTACACGCACGCACACGTTACACGCACGCACGCGTTACATGTAACATGATGTTACACGCACGCGCGCACGTACGCACACATTACAGCACGTACGCACATATCGCGAATATTCCTGGATCGTCGATAATAATTCGGAATAATCACGGATAATACCGAACAATTCCGGATGAACTTAGGTAATTCCGGATGATCCCACACTATCCCGGAGAATGACGGACAATCCGGAAAATTTCCCGATAATCCTGAAGATTCCCGGATCACATCTCGGGTGATCCCGGATTAATCCAATCCGAGACTATCCCGAATAATCTCCCCATTCCTGCCGGATTCGACTCGACGATAGCCTGCACGATCCTTCATACGTACGCGGCTTTCATGCTGTGATAGCCTGCACGTTCCTTCATACGTACGCAGTATTCATGCTCTGATGGCGGGCACGTACCTTGACACACTTCGTACGTGTCTAGAACCAGTACGTCGCTGAAGGACGTGTATCCGTCCGTGCACATACAGAGGGCGTAGCCCGGGCTGTCTTCCTCGCAGTCCGTGTTTGCCGGACAGTCCATGGAATCTACACACGGATCCACCGCTTGCACTACAACGTACAGATGCAGAATGTAGTGCATGCAGGAAACTAACAACTGACGTTCTCTCCGCCCGCCTGTTCAAGTATTAAACCGCATGTCTGTGAATCCGTCTGCTTGTAATTCCATCTGCCGATATATCTTCGCCCGTTCGATTTAACGAATGATTGGTTTTTGGGGGCAGAAATTGATCATTTACACCATAGCTGGCGGGACGACGCCATAATAATTGGACTAAAAGTGCAGTCATCTACGGCTTATATATATATATATATACACGCACCATCAGCCACCATACACACACACAAACACACATACCACCACGCACACACACGCACGCAACATACGCACAGCACACGCACGCACGTACACATACACACACACAGCACACACACGCACACACAATAATATTCGCGTTAAGCACCTCGTTAACCCAGCATTAACATTTTCTCTACCCCAGTCATTAAGACGCTCGCTAAACCAGTAATTACACGCTCGCCTAACCCAGTCATTAACACGCCGCTAACCCAGTATTGGACACGCTCGCACTAACCCAGTCATTAAGACGCTGGGACCTAATAACCAGTAATTAACACGCTCGCCTAACCCATCATTACACCGCTCGCTAACCAGTCATTACACGCTTCAACCCAGTCATTAACAAGCTCGCTTAAACCCAGTCATTGAACGTCTCGCTAAACCCAGTCATGGACCACCCTCGCTAACCCAGTCATTAACACGCTCTCTAACCCATGTCATTAACACGCTCGCTAACCCAGTCATTGGACAGCTCGCGTAACCCAAGTCATTGACACGCCTCGTAAACCCAGACTCCTTTGACACGCCTCGCTAACCAGTCATTAACACGCTCGCTAACCACGTCATTGACACGCTCTGCTAACCCAGTCATAACACGCTCGCTAACCCAGTCATTAACACGCTCGCAACCAGTCATTATAACACGCTCGTCTAACCACAGTTCATGTAGCCACGCTCCCTAAACCCAGTCATAACACTTCTCGCTAAACCAGTTTCATTGACACGCTCCACTAACCCGTCATTAAGCGTGTATTGCGATGTTTTTTTGGCTCAAAAAACTAATATAAAGCGAATATAAGTCTCATCTGAAAGTGGAAATATCACTGATTATACCAACATCAAATACACCATAGCATTTTACTGCAGTTATAGCATTAGAAATTGATTTTGTCCACATCATTCCAGCCCGAATATTATCGTATAGCCGACTAATCCAAGAATACCAAATTGCCGCCTTCAAACGAAGTGCATAATTCAAAAACAAAAGGGCCGTGCAATTCTGTGTCGGGTAAATATTATTGACTTTTTTATGTCAATAATATCAGTCAGCACTTTCTGTCATTGTCTATTACCGTGTTATTATCTGACTGGTAATCCACAAGCTTTATCTAATAAACAGACTTTACGCACGTATTAGTACTTACACTGCTCTTTACGCTAGTATGAACCCTCCGCTTGTGTTACACTCTGACCTTGCATTTCTACGATGTGTAGGTAATGCATTACTGCACCGTGCTATAGAGTCTCGCCGCTACCGCGAGAAGAGGTCGAGGCAGATGTGCCAACGCGCTAACAAAAACAGAACCAGAATTGTTAATTGGCATGATTGTGTGAATACGAACGTTCCTAACGGCATTCTTACGGTACTCTAGGACAATGCCTGTACTACAAGCAATAACGGTTAGTGCCAGAAAATGGCGGCAAAACACTTAGAAAACTTTCGCAATAATTACTTTAAACACGCTCGCCTAACCCAGTCATTAACACGTCTCTTTATGAACGTCTGTGCAGATATTTGACGAGTGCAGGGCGGAGCGCCCCCCTGCGTGACTATTCTACGTGTGCCTAATCTGCCTCGGAACTCACACATGCCACGTGCTGGATCGCGTTACATGATGAACGACGAATGCGGGATGCGGGTGAGTATGTACATAGGCTGCCCGCGCGTGCTGTGGTGTGGATGTGTCGTGTTGTGTGTGTGGGTGACTGTGTGTGTGGCGTGTGTGTGTGTGTGATGGGTGTGCGCGGCCGTGTGTGTGTGGATATGTGGTATGTGTTATGGATTGGCCGTGGAGTTGTGTCTGTATGTGCGTGTGCGTGCCGTGCGTGCGTGCGCGCTGAGTGTGTGTGTCTGTTTGTTTGTTTGTTTGTGTGGTGTGCGCGCCGTGTGTACGTATGTGTGTGGATGTGTGTAGGGGGGCTGCGTCGTCGTGCGGCCGGCGGGTCGTGCTACCTGTGTTGACGGTCTGTTGCTTGTTGTTGTTGCGGCGCCCTGCGTGTCGTATTGTCAGTTGTTTGTTTGCTGTTTGTGCTCGCGTTGTATGCATGTGTTGATGTGTGTGTGGGTGTGTGATGTGTGTGTGTGTGTGGCAGCTGTGTGTGTGTGTGTGTGTGTGTTCGTGTGTAAGTTGTGTTGTGTCGTGTATTTGTGTTGATGTGCTGTGGTGTGTGGCCTGTTTGTGTGTGATCTGGTTTGTGTGTGTGCTGTGTGTGTGTGTGTGTGTGTTGCATTGTGTCGGCTGTGTGGTTCGTGTCGTGTGTGTGTGTGCTGTGTGCGTTGTGTGTGTGGGTGCGATGGGTGTTGACTGTGTGTATGCGTGTGTAATCGTGTGTGTCTTTGCGTGCGGCAGCTGGAGACTACTGCGCGCGACGTCTTCCACACCTCGCTGCTGATAATTACAGCTTAACTGCTGTAACGCTACCTACACCGGGCGGCACCAGTTGTCGCTTGCCGACCCGGCTGTCTACGACACCCAATCACTGGACAGTGCGTGAAAGGTGAGCGCGCGAACGTCACATGGAGATGCTCACATCTCAAGAATAATCACATTGTTTATCATTCGATGTCATAAAATTATTATACTACTCAATTAATTATTGTATAGTTAATCTTCATGTGTACACTCGAGAGTCACGTCGCTCCAGATTCGAGGAATGTCGTCCCGTCGTTGACCTCTGGACCCGCTGTTACTCTCAACAGCCTGTTTAACATTTGACCCCCGTTTCACCTCTGGACCCATGTGTTTAACATTTGACCGCCGTTCAACTCCTGACCCTGATGTTTGACGTATTGACACCCCCATTCATGATCTTTCACCCGCTTGTGTTGAGGCGTCGGTGCTGCCAGCTGCGTGTGTGTTTTGCCGGTGTAGCAGCGTAAACGTGCGGCGCTGCGTGGCGCACAGTGAGGACTAACGGACAGTTCAGCGACGATCTGAACAGGAGGCGACGGAGGCGTACGCGAACGACACCGCTACGGAGTTCATCGCGTAGCCGCGAAACATGCTGCGGCACTGCGACCTGCTGCGCCGCGTCGCTCAGTGATGTGGCGCGTCGCGAGTGTGTGGCGCCGGCAGGTGTCGCGCGTAGTGGAGTTCGCTTGTGCGCGTGCAAGTGTGTGGATTGTGCGCGTGCCGAGTTGTGTGTGGCGTACGTGCACGGTGTGTCACAAGCGTACGTGTACGTGCGCTGCGGCGTGCGTGCTTGTTTGTGATGCACTGGAGCGGCGCCCCGCATGTGCGTGCGTGCAGGTGTTGCGTTCGTTCCGTGATGACGGTTCGTCGGCGCTCGTGTGCCGTGTGCGTGCTGCGGTTGACTGTAGCGCCACAGCGCGTGTGTGCCGCTGCCTGTTTGTGTGAGTGCGGCGCCGTGTGGCAGGTGCGTGCGTGCACGGGTGTGTACTGCGTCCGTGCGTAGTGCTATGCGGCCGCGTGCGCACACGAGCGTGCTGTGCGTGGCCTGGTTTGTCGTGTGTTAGCGTCATCACGTCGTTTATAATATCATATATATATATATAAGTCCTGCCGATCGCTTGCTCTATTACTGATCAGTATGAGTGTCGATACATTAGGTGCAGAGCTTAATATATTGTAATCTGCTAGATAAATTTAAAGACCAAGACATCACTCTTTCTTAAGCCTGTCAAAAGTTAATTATTCACAGACTACAATAATATATATCTATATATATTATATATATATATTATATCGATAATGGCAGTATCCCATATAGTTCTTCAAGATAATAATTGTTTTCCACCTACAGATGGGAGCACATCTTACGAAAGCCGTATCCCCAATATAAAAGCCTACAGAAATAGAGAGTTTCAGTAAGGTTTACCTATAAACTTGCTTTACCTACTTACTTGCTACGCGTCGGCCTCTTCTCTGTACGAGCCCTGGGCCGCGCAGTTCGCTCCCCGAACTTTTTCGGTGTCAGATGATTTCGCTCCGAAAGGTCTGCGCCCGCAGCATCGCAAGTAGAATCGCCGCCCTCGTAAACGATTCCTCTTCGGTAGTGTTCGCGTGCGTCGGTTAGTATTGCCGGTTTAGTCAGTACCCCTTCACATGAAAGATTTTCTCTCCGCGCGTCCTTGTGTTAAGACTTATGAGAGGTGTTGAGGATGCGTACTTTACAGGCGTACCCTTCCCGGCGGTCAATACGAGTGTAGACGGGCCGGAGAAATGAAGGCCAGTCAAAAGTGCTAAGAGTGAATGACGTTTATTACAACACAACGAAGAATGAGGTAAGATACATACTGAACGCACCGGTAGTCAAACGCAGCAGCCTTTTCAAAGAGCTTTCTTGAGTTCGCTACTCACTACGTTCTCGGCGCTGGTGTTAATTCCAGGAATGATACTCTCCCGCCCACACAATAGTTTACTCGCTCAACGTTACGACTAACTCGCTAAATCCGAAATACACATCAGTTAGGTTCCTGAATAACTCCCTAACAAAACCCTCTACTCCCCAAAGAACTCTAAGAACAAGCCTCTAGAAGTCTCTATCTATATACTATCTAAACTGCTCTCTCCTCTACTGCTCTTCTTTTACTAACTCCCTTCCTACTCCTGCCCTTCTCTACTCCTCGTTCTTACTACTCTTCTTCTGCGCGCGCGGTGCCCTCTTATACCCTCGCGGCACCTTGCCATGAGTCAGCTCTCAGTACCTATTACAGCCGCGCGCTACCTAACAAGTCCGCCTCTGCTGCACGCACGCACCTACACAACCGGATCAACCGATCGATCAGCTCACTGCCTGAGCCCCGTGATTGGCGTGTTCCTGTTTACCAGCGTGTTGCGGTGGTTTCGCGCGTTTCGGGTGTTCGGTACTTTTTTCCCCGAACGCTATCCCCGAATCGCTATTTCCCCGCCTCTCGCATTCACCAGCGCGTCACAGCTACCATAGTAGCTGTCAGTGCTGATCCACACGTACACAGGCACGCACGCACGCACGGACACGACGTACACGGACAAACGCAAGCACACACACGCACGCTCACGCGCGCACTCTCTCTCTCCTCTTTCACACACACACACACACACACACACGCCACACGCCACACGCACACGCACACGCACACGCACACGCCACACGCCACACGCACACGCCACACGCACACACACACACAGCCACACACACACCACACATACACACACACCGGGACTCTACAGCGAACGACTGGACAGTCTGAAAACTTCAGAAATCTCCACCAGATAACTATTATTTTAATCTAAAAACGCTGATTCGCATCATCAAATATTCCCCCAATTAATTAATAAATCACTTAATAACGAAGAAAAAATAATAGTTAACAATACGGAGAAAAACGAACTCGTGAATAGAATTTCACGTACATCTCACCTCTCTGCTCATTCCCTCGTGTCGCAGCAGCGGAAGTGTCGTCGGTAGACTTCTCGCTCCTCTTTGTCGATGACGGAAAAGTCTGCCGCATAAATGTCACTTGCCATGCCGCTGTAACGGACATCTGCAAAGCGTCTGATCATGTGCAATAGCAGACGATGCTAGTCTGCTGCAAGCTGCGGAGCAAGCGGATCTGTGGTTGCATAAACTGCCCCCTCAAAGGTACAGTATATAATACATCATCTATATAATTCTCTTCTCTATATATACTGTATCATATTATATATATATAGTTATGTATATCAGAAGTAGACTAATAGCGAAGGAGTCTAGATTTCACATAAACAAGGGAAATCGCTCATTACTAGCCTTAGAATACCTACGATTTACTACCGCGTAACTCAACCAACTTGACCTCATATCCGTACAAACATATATTCGCTCTTAGCATCGTGCGAAAATCGTGTCCACGTATACACCCGCCAATCGGGATACAGACTAAAACGATACGACACCGATTTTCCATTTTGTTTGCAGCAAAACATGAAGTATAAACCGCTTAACTTGAAACAAAAGGCAGCTGACTAAACGACTCTTGCGATGCCTGTTGGGCTCGCTTGGGAGATTGGATATCGACGCAACAATCGGCGAGTCTATCTTGACCTATTTACAGCCCTGCCTTTGTTCTCAAATTAGCGGTTTACATTCATTGCTTGGCAATATAATGCGAATAATCGTGTACGTACGTTTTAGTTGTAATCTCCGCGATTGCGGGGTATATACGAAAAAACGAATGCTAGGCGAATCTACTCTTGTACGATTTGAGCCAATGTTAATTGAGTTACGCGCTAGTAATCGTAAGGATTCTAAGGCGAGTAAATGACGAATTCCCTTGTTTATTGAAGTCACATCCTTCCCTATTATCTACTTCTGATATATATATATCATATATAATATAAATAGTATACTATATATATGCTGTAACTATATATATATTATTAATTTCAATATTCATTTTTATTTAATTTTCATTTATTCAATATAATTGTAATATTATATATATATATATATNGTGTTAATGACTGGGTTAGAGAGCGTGTTAATGACTGGGTTAGCGAGCGTGTTAATGACTGGGTTAGCGAGCGTGTTAATTACTGGGTTAGCGAGCGTCTTAATGACTGGGTTAGAGAAAATGTTAATGCTGGGTTAACGAGGGTGTTAACGAGGATATTATTGTGTGTGTGTGTGTGTGTGTGTGTGTGTGTGTATGTGTACGTGCGTGCGTGTGTGGGCGTGTGTGTGCGTATGTGTGCGTGCGTGTGTGTGCGTGTGTATGTGTGTTTGTGTGTGTGTATGTGTGTGCGTGCGTGTGTGTGCGTGTAGGTATGTGTATGTGTGTGTGTGTGTGCGCGCGCGTGTGTGTGTGTGTGTTTGTGTGTGTGTNCACACACACACACACACACACACACACACACACACACACATACACACACACACGACTCTACATGGAACGACTGGACGTCTGAAACTTCAGAAATCTCACCAGATTAACTATTATTTTAATTAAAACGTTGAATCGCATCATCAAATATTCCCCATATATTGAATAAATCACTAATAACGAAAGAAAAATAATAGTAAAATAACGAGAAACGAACCGTGAATAGAATTTCACGTACATCTCACCTCTCTGCTCATCCCTCTTGTCTGCAGCAGCGGAAGTGTCGTCGTAGACTTCTCGCTCCTCTTTGTCGATGACGGAAGTCTGCCGATAAATGTCACTGCCAGCGCTGTAACGGACATCCTGCAAGCGTCGATCATGTGCATAGCAGACGATGCTAGTCTGTGCAAGCTGGGAGCAAGCGATCTGTTGGTTGATAAGACTGCCCTCAAAGGTACAGCAATAATACACATATATATATATCTCTCTATATATATGTATATATATATATATATATATATATATATATATATA
>NW_014579342.1:9944-12227 GCF_000485595.1 Priapulus caudatus
TGCGTGCGTGTAACGTGTGCGTGCGTGTAACATGTAACGTGTGCGTGCGTGCGTGTAACGTGTGCGTGCGTGTAACATGTAACGTGTGCGTATTTTACAGACGTGAATGAGTGTGAGTCGGGCAGCGTGACATGCGCTGCTGAGCACACAATGTGCATCAACACGCCAGGCAGCTTCACGTGCGCATGCGCGGACGGATGGGAGGGAGATCCGACGATGGGATGCTTCAAGAAGATTGACTGTAAGTCTGCTAGCTATCACGGTGTGTGTGTGTGTGTGTGTGTGTGCGCGCATGCGTGCGTGCGTGTGTGCGTGCGTGCGTTCTGGTGTACTTGGGCAGGAATAATGAGAGGATTAATGCATCGATTAACGTGACATTTCAGACTGGAAGAAAGTGACCATCGGCGTCAGCGTTGGCCTGGCAACGCTCTGCCTCATCGCCATCATCGTCATCATCGTCCTCGTCGTCAGGTACCACACCCGCAGTAACACCATCCTCACCGAATACGAGTAGCTAGCGCCCCCTCGTGACGACCCGCTGCACTAGCGTGTCTGCGTCTGTTTCTCATTCCAGCGCATATATAATTTATTTAGGCCGTGGCTACGCGTCCGGTTACCGGACGCCCAGCTCCCAGGCTACGCGTCCGGTCATAAAACCGTCATATATTTCTTATGTGAACCCAACTATATTTTTTCAGTAACAAACAATAAACAAAAATTATTTACCATAATATTACTTACCTTTAGGCATATTATCAAAAAAATGTGTTTTTGTAACTTTTGAAGCAATAGTAAATCCAGTAAAATCACCGATTTGCGTGGCCTAATCGTGACGTGTTTTGGGAATCTGTGCTGAGTTTTGTAATGGATTAACGGACGCGTAGCCACTGCGAATATATTTATTAGATCGTTACTGTGATCATAACTAGTGTATAGAGTTAATTGTTGATTTGGGTTTATACACAGTAACAGGTGTTTGATTGCTACTCATTTGCGCGTAGATTTTTAGAATGAGTGCGTTATTCGTGCGAAGACGTGCACGCGCATTTGTTGTTCGCAGACAATTCGGGCGAGCGTGCGTGCATGTGCGTTTGTGCGTGCGTGTGTGTGTGCGTGGATGTGCGCGTGTGTACGTGTGTGCGTGCTTGCGTGTGTGTGCGTGGATGTGCGCGTGTGTGCGTGTGTGCATGTGTGTGTGTACGTGGATGTGCGCGTGTGTACGTGTGTGCGTGCGTGCGTGTGTGTGCGTGGATGTGCGCGTGTGTACGTGTGTGCGTACGTGCGTGTGTGTGCATGTGTGTGCGTGTGTGTACGTGTGTATGTGGGCGGGGAGGAAGGGGTACCTGCGTGCGTGCGTGGGGTACTTGCGTGCGTGCGTGGGGTACTTGCGTGCACGCTTGCACATGTGCCTGCGTGCGTGCGGGTGTCAGTTTGTGCGCGTGTTTGGTGTGTTTTCATGAATGGTGGAAAGATTCCGCATTCGAAAGATTTATTACCCATTCCCAATACCAGGAAAACGAAAGGAAGAAGACCGGTGAATCGGTGTCAGTTTATTGCGGAGTATGCTCAAATATACGTACTCTGTTTAGGAGTACGAATCGTGCCGTGCGGCCGCTAAGTGTTAGATACCGCAGCGCATGGACCGACGCCGCTAGAGGGCACTTGACAGCGCTCCTGCATATATCCGTCCTCGCTAGATGGTTCTGAGATTTTGGTCCCCTTCTACCGCTTTTGGTCCATTGCCTCGGATTCGGGCTGTTGCTGATTTGCCTGGTGTTACGCGCGATGTACGGCCCATTGTTGGCCGCGGTGTTCGCCCGATGTTGCTGTTACGGTGCAACACGCTGTTAACGTTACAGTCGTTAGCGGTATAAGATGTCGTTACGCTTATAAGATTCGTCATAAGGATGTAACTACAACAAGCGGGGCCATTTTGTAGCTCATAGCGTGCCGTAGCGGATTAGAGGGCTATCGCACAGTATATACGCTATAGCCTGACGAGAACAAGTAGCTAATAACGAGGTGAGGCTGCCATGAGCTTGTGGGCTTGTGTAAACATACTCGTATCAAATTATGACTTAACATGTGTAATTAAATTGTGTCAACAACGTCGTTAATGAGCTGTGCTTTGTGTAACGTACTCGTGATACCGTTCCCGTAAAACAGTGTTAAGTGAGTTGAGCTTCGTAAAACGTGCTCGTAAAAACGTGTTAGTGCGTAGTGGTGCTTGTGAAACTATCCCTAGAGTTCAATGTGCTTATTAAACGGGGCTTTTGAACATGT
>NW_014579342.1:12237-12624 GCF_000485595.1 Priapulus caudatus
GTGAAGGAACGTGCAGGCTATCGCAGCATGAACGCTGCGAACGTGTGAAGGAACGTGCAGGCTATCCGGCATGGATTCGAGTCGAATCCGGCATGAATGGGGAGATTATTCGGGATAGTCTCGGATTGGATTAATCCGGGATCACCCGAGATGTGATCCGGGAATATTCAGGATTATCGGGAAATTTCCCGGATTGTCCGTCATTCTCCGGGATAGTGTGGGATCATCCGGGATTACCTAAGTTCATCCGGAATTGTTCGGTATTATCCGTGATTATTCCGAATTATCATCGACGATCCAGGAATATTCGCGATATGTGCGTACGTGCTGTAATGTGTGCGTACGTGCGCGCGTGCGTGTAACATGTAACGTGTGCGTGCGTGCGTG
>NW_014579342.1:12958-14868 GCF_000485595.1 Priapulus caudatus
TTGCGTGCGTGCGTGGGGTACTTGCGTGCGTGCGTGGGGTACTTGCGTGCACGCTTACACATGTGCCTGCGTGCGTGCGGGTGTGAGTTTGTGCGCGTGTTTGGTGTGTTTTCATGATGGTGGAAGATTCCCATCCAAGATTTATTCCCATTCCCAATACCAGAAAACGAATGAAGAACACGAATCGGTCATTTATTGAGTATCTCAAATATAGTACTCGTTAAGGAGTAAACGTGCCGTGCCGCCTTAAGTGTTAGAACCCGCGCATGGACCCCGCTAGAGGGCACTTACAGCGCTCCTCCATATCCCTCCTCGCTAGTGGTTCTGGTTCTGGTTCTGGTCCCCCTTCTCCCTTTTGGTCCATTGCTGGATCGCGCTGTTGCTGGATGTTGCCTGGTGTTACCCGATGTTGCCCATTGTTGCCCGGTGTTGCCCGATGTTGCTGGATCGGTCAACACGCTTGTTAATGTTAGGCAGTCGTTAGCGTATAAGATGTCGTTAGCTTATAAGATTCGTCATAAGATGTAACTACAAACAAGCGCGGCCATTTTGTATTCATGCGTCCGTACGGATTAGAGGGGCGAAGCACAGTATAGCTATACCTGACGAGACAATAGCAATAACGAGGTGAGCTGCATGAGTTGTGCTTGTGAAACATACTCGTATCAAATATATTAAATGTGTATTAAATGTGTCAAAAGTGTTAGTGAGCTGTGCTTGTGTAACGTACTCGTATGCGTTCTCGTAAAACGTGAGTTGAGCTTGTAAAACGTGCTAGTAAAACGCGTAGTGCGTAGTGTGCTTGTGAGACTTCCTAGATTCAAATGTGCTTTTGGAATGTGCTTGTAATAGGTATAAAATGTAATCGTAAAACGTGCTCGTGAAATGTGACTGTATAATGTGACTATGATATATGTTGGTGAACTCTGCTTGATGAGATTGCTATCAATAGATCGAAGATGATTAGCTAGCGATAGATTGAAGGTTATTGGACAACATTCCTGCGGGCCATTCTGTAAGCTGCAATATTGAATGCGACGTTTAAGCATATCATTGCACGTTACTGTTCCACTGGATATACCCTTACACTTCGCATAGTGATACACGTGGCATGTGCATATTTTACACGCATGTTTATCTGGGGTTAACTCTACCCGCGTAGCTCCATTGCTCCTGCTACAGGATTTTCTCGTGGGTACAGGTAGAAATAATCTGGAGTGAAGCTCGCAGACAATCTTGATCTCACGTGATCTCACGTGATTCCCATCGTTTATATCTATTGGCTGTTCGCTTGACCTTTACTTCTTACCCTTCACACGTTCACAGCAAGGCATATATATATATATATATATATATATATGTGTGTGTGTGTGTCTGTGTGTGTCTGTGTGTGTATATATATAGGCCTTGGTTCACAGCACGTCTTTTCTACGCAATATCTATATTTGTTGTCGTCTCGCGTGTATGAAACTTGACGTAAGGGAAAGAACGTAATCGCAAGAGAATCAGGCTGTACAGCCAAGAATCTCACTATTCTCTACCCCTACCACCCACCCCGCCCCAGCATACCTCTACTTCCTCCACTACCTCCCCCTCCCAACTTCCCCGATTAACCCCTTTCCCCGCTACCCCCACCCCACCCCAGCATATTCCCCCTCCACTACCTCCCTCCTAGCCCCCCTGCTATAACACCTTCCCTACTACCCCTTCCACCCCTAGCATGCTCCTGCCTCCCTCCAACTCCACCGACGAACCCCTTCCATTTTACCCCACCCCACTCCTGCCCTCCTCCAACTCCACCGACTAACCCCTTCTCTTCTACCCACACCCTCAGTATTCATTGCTAATGGCCAGTATAACCTCCCTTCCGCGAAACGACAACCAACAAAGAAATGACACCAGGAGTGTCA
>NW_014579342.1:14878-19081 GCF_000485595.1 Priapulus caudatus
CCACTCCTGCCCCCCTCCAACTCCACCGACGAACCCCTTCCCTTTTACCCCACCCCACTCCTGCCCCCCTCCAACTCCACCGACGAACCCCTTCCCTTTTACCCCACCCCACTCCTGCCCCCCTCCAACTCCACCGACTAACCCCTTCTCTTCTACCCACAACCTCAGTATTCATTGCTAATGGCCAGTATAACCTCCCTTCCGCGAAACGACCACCAACGAGGAAATGACACCAGGAGTGTCATAATATAGATTATATGTCCATAGTATATATGTCTATGTATAATATATGTCTATATTATGTCGCTCCTGATGACATTATATTTATGTCTATATTATTACGCTCTTCATGACGTAATATATGTCTATATTATGACACCCCTGATGACGTAATATTTATGCGTGTTTCAGACGTAAATCGCCTGGCACGTACGACAAGGAGATAGCGGACTATGTCTACTCCGAGACGCACCCGTCTCCCTCCTCCACGGGAAACATAAACCTCCCCCGTGCACACATCAGCGCCAAGTCTCCGAAAGACTCCGCCGCCGCCGACGACCGCTACGACAAAAGGAGAAGCGATGTGAGTGAGTGAGGGATGGAGGAGCGGAGGTGCCGACGCTATACGTTACGATACAGCCGCGATGATTTGAAGTATCGTAGTGTATCGTGTGCGAGGTGGTGGATCGCGGAAGGCGAGTTTTTAAAACGTAGGATGGCGACTGAAGATTGATAAATTATTCATGACATCACACATGGTTCGCGTTTCTGATTCGTTGCCGGTCGCTTAGATTTGTTTAGATTTGTTTAGAGTCGGTTTAGAGTTAGTGTTAGGGTTTGGGTTGGGTCTTGGTTAGGGTTAGGGTTAGCGTTAGGGATATGGTTATGCGCTATTCTTCCGAGCAGTCGCGCAGCGTGGTATGCGTCGCTTTCCCACACCATAGATTAATTTGGTACTATGACACGCGTATATAAGATAGCCGAGTCGGTTTAGAGTTAGTGTTAGGGTTAGGGTTGGGTTATGGTTAGGGTTAGGGTTAGGGATATGGTTTTGGGCTCGTAAATTGGTATTGAGTGAAGTAAATTATTACTTCGCACAAATCAGAAACGCGAACCATATGTGTGATGTCGCCATCCTACGGTTTAAAAACTCGCGTGCGGAAGCCTCGATACGATACACTACGATACTCCCGAAAATTAGTATCGTAGTGAATCGTGAAGTGAAGAGTGGACGTAGTGAGAAATAAGTCAGCTTATTACTTCAAGGTGCAACTATCCAATGCCGAGAGTGTGTTATGTTAGGAAGCATCGTAGAATTCAATCGCAATCTAATCGAGTATCCATCCAAGTGCAATGCTGTAGCGCGGAATCGATTGATGTTAGATGGGAAGATCAGGGCCGTAGGCTGAGCAAATTCCTAGGGGGAGGGGGGCAGTGGCAGATCTAGGATTTAAAGGAGGGGTGAGATACAGGTGGGGGTTCTGGGGGTCCTTCCGCAGAAAATTTTGAAAATGTAGATCGCAGGGGATGGTATTTGAGGCACTTTTGAGTACATGTACAGCCTTCATTCTGACCACGACAATTCTCTTTTAGTAGAACAATTTATTTTTTTAATTTTGCTCCAAAATCTAGTGGGGGCAGCTGCCCCCCTTGCCACCCGAAGGCTACGGCCCTGAAGATGGTGATGTAATGGGGAGAGTGTTATGTGAGGGGGACTCACACGGCCAAACATTGATGTTTTAGGAGACGGGCCATGTCGGCAGTTCTCACCATGACAACCCGGCGTATGGACGCGTCAACGAGAACGACAACGTCTTCTTCTAACCATCTCATCTCACGATAGCTACACACGTACGCGCACGCACGACCACACACAACACACAACACACACAACACACACAAACACACGCGCGCGCGCACACACACACACACACACACACACACACAGTCATGCACACGCCACGACGCACACGACGGAGTTGCCACGCACGCTGCCCCACGCACGACGCCGCACACATCACCACACAGGGCGCACACCACACACACACTGCACACACGCACACACACAGTCACACCAGGTGCACGCACATCCAACGACACACACCGACGCGACACAGCGACCACGACAAGCAACACACACGACCATACACATCGCGGCGGAGTCATCATGCACACGCATTTACGCCCGCATATACACTGACGGCACGCACGCACGCACGCACGCGGCGCAGAACACGCACGAACACGCACGAGTCGCGATACATGAGTTTCGTGTCATTTCATACTTCTCGAATGAGTCCATAATTATGATACTAATACATCTACAATTACCGATGGTCAAATAACCAATTAAGGGTATAATGACACTATCCTATAGTAAGTATATATCAATACCATATTTATATTGTATCGCGCGATCTCATACGTATATTACGTGCCGAGTCTCATTTTGATATAATATATATATATCTCCATATATATATATATATATATATATATATATACAAGGTCTGTATAAAAATTCGTTTTTACACAGGCGATCAAAAAGACAGAGAATGACTGACAGGCTGACAAAAAGACAGAAAGACGGACAAATAAACAGACAGACGTGAATGACAGACTTCTTTAGTGTCGCACCATATAAGGCTCGTGTGCATGTAAGGGCGCGCGTCCATGAAAACGCCCGCGCATCTACCGTCTCCCTTCCTCCAGGAGTGGAGACAGCAGCGTCCTAGATGCGCGTGCTAGATGAATAAAGGACCGATGGCTAACAGTCGGTATCAGCGCGACCACGCATGCGCAGACCTCAGCATATGGAACGACCTATCGGCATAGAATAAGAATAACTTAGTCATAAGAATAACTTAGTTATTTCTAGTCTAGGCTATCAGCGATCAGCACATAGACGTATCAATATCGCTTGTCACGTCGTAAATGCCCCGATAAATAAATATAATAGCTGGATAGCGCGTTGTGTGTATTATTATTTCGTGACAGTTGGCCGCCATATTGGTCGACCCAAAACTCGAGTAATTACCAGGGCTGGACAATGCGTAGGTTCAACATTGTTGTAACCATAGAAATATATAGAGACACCGACCTATATTATTCTACCTATATATATATATATATATATCANAAACAACATGAATAAGAGAGCATAACAATAAAAGAGCATAAAAGAGCATAAACAACATGAATAACATCAATCTCTATTATGTACTCTTGATAACATAACTCTCTTATTCATGTTGTTTGTGCACGCAGCACAGGGCGGGCGTGCGGTGTACTTGTGTGTTGCAGATGAGCATTTGACCGGCATTTACAGGTGATTATAGGTGAAAACGTGTTTATTCACCTTCTTTATTTTTATTGAGACGTTCCAAGTGCCTGTGCCGGCGAACGCTTTTGCCAACCAGCAGAGCTATGTTTACACACGTGACCTGGACGTGACGTCACGCGAAACGCTCCTTGTGCAACATGTCACTACACTGTAGTGTACAGCTGTAAAAAAAACACATCTTTCCCGCAGAGTGGTAAAAATCGAATCCTCCAATACTATAGCGTATCCATCCGAGCTGAAGCATCCGGGCACTTTTAGAATGAATTGATTTAGAGTTTGGTTTGTAGTTTGCTGGTTTGGAAAGTGTAGTGAATAGATTGCAAGTCCTATGAATTAATTCGAAATTCCTGAATAGTTTTGCACACGGAACGGAAACAACCGAGTAGATGGCAAATTGTAAACGTTACTAAGTGATTTCAGATGTCTTGAATAGATTGGAAGTTGCATAAATTGATTGTTAAATGAGCTCTTTGTTTGTAAACATTTAAATATGTTTTGAAAACTGTATGATTAATTTGTAATTTAACCTATACATTTGTCGTTTGTTACCTAATAATTCTGAAACCAACAGTTAGATTCGCATTTCTGGTGATTAATGTTAAAAGTAATAAGTTAATTTCAAACTTAGTGAACTAATTCGTTATTCTGTAAATAAATTTCAAACTTGATGAAGCAGGATTTGAACATTTGTGAGTTTATGTAACATGTTCTCAATTAAATTGCAAGTTAGTAAATTGGTTTGTTGTTTTAAAAATAAATTGTACGTTTAGAAAATGAATTTTTACAATGATGTGAAGGAATTTGTATATCAAGCAATTATTTTGGAAAGTTGTGAATTAATTTGGAAGTTAATAAATTGA